>NW_014569828.1:152395-201122 GCF_001313835.1 Polistes canadensis
TCGGCTTTTATTGGGAATATTTTTTTTTATCTTTTTCATTTTATTTATATGCCATTTGTCGAACAACATTTTCTATATAAACGTGTATAGATATATATATATATATACCATATATATTATATATGTAATACTTACATAAGTATTTGCGTATCAATATCGATTTACATCAAAACGAACAAGTTTTCAAATGGAAAAAGACATTTCATGAGGTTTTGTCGAATAAGAATATTACTTTTGGTTTTATCGGTAAAAGTTTCGAAGATACGATCGAAAAGTTTATCGAATCAATGTGGAATCATGAAACGAAAACGGTCACCATGTTCTCGATAAATTCGGTTAACGGAAAATGATCTAAGAGCATAAAACAAGACAGGGTATAAAACTTTACTTCAAAATAACGTTGCATGCGAATTGACAAACGTAAAACGATGCACAAGAAAAATATATTTTATTGATGAAATATATAATATATAACTTTAACGAAAAAGATTTTCTCAAATATACTATAATAATTAGTAATATAAAAAATCAATATATTCTTCGAGTTTTATATATTACGTATAATACAATAGTATATGCAATGAGCGTTGAAATTTTGTTATTCCAATTTTATCTCTATTTATTTATTCTTCTTTTTCTTTTTTAATTTAATATAATTTCTACAAATTATAGATATCATACATTCAGAAGCATAAATTTTTTGAAAACTTACTAAAAAGAAAAGAAAAATCACAACTACGAGATAAAAATTAACAAAATCCTATTTAATTCTAAGAACTCAATTAAAAATTGCTGCTAAGTTTACTTTTACTATTTCTTAATCTTACCACAAAAGCAATAGCAATCAAATTTCTAGCAATCATAAGTTTTTTTCTACATTTTATTAATACAATATATTTCAAGACATTTTTCGTTTATTTTAATTGTAAGTAAAATTAGTTTCCCTTTTCAAAAGCTGCACTCTCGCGAGTACTTATAACTTTTACTTTTTACTTTTAGCTTACTGTATATACGTGATATACTTAAATACATAAATCTATACTATATATTATATATAGCTAACTGTAAAGAAACGAGAAACTAAAAGACGACTCTCTTACGATTTGCTAAACTTTAATAAATATACCTATTCGTACAATAAAAAAAGGAAAGGAAAATAAAACTAACCCGACCTGAAATCAACATTTAATACGATGATAATAATATACATATATATATATACACACACACATACATACTAAACGAACGTATTAAACTTTTCAATCAAGTTGTTACAATAATCTCATTATTATTATCGTGGCTTTTAATTAAATATAAAAAAAAAACAAAAAGGAACATTTATAATTTGAAACGTAATATTCTTTTGGTTGTTTTTCTCTTTTTTTAATTAAAAAATAAAAACACTTTACACGGTTTATTTTTCGTGCTGCTGCTGTTGCAAAAAGAAAAACTTTTCCACCTGGTCTACCGACAATAAAATTAATCGAAGAATTGCAATTGACGGCTGGCGTTCAATTAAAAATTTACGAATGTAAAAGAATTGTTAATTAGAATATACGATGTGTAAGGTAACGTTGAAAGATAAGTTGTGAAAAGATTATTATTAATAAAGAAAAAAATAGTATAGAAAGATAAGATAACCGCGAAGAATGAAAGATATTTCACGATAAGAGAAAAAAAAAGTAAAAAAATCCATCGCGAGGTTAAATTAACGATAAATTGTTCGACGTTAAATTAACAATCCATTAAGTTGAGTAAACGAACACCGCCAACACAGTTCAATCAGGATCCTCATATCAAACCTTAAATAAAGATAATCAAAGTTCGTTCGAGTGAGCTCGTACCAGAAATGAAAAAGACAAAGAAAGAAGAAAAATAGAAAGAAAAAAGAAACCTACTTTCACATTACTGAAAACCACGTCCGAATTTAAAACGTTACGCAGTTCTTTTCTACTCTTTAATAAGAAAAAGAAAACAACATTTTATTTTACACATACATACATATTAAAAAATATCGATAATAGATACATATATAATATATTGTCCTGTTGATTACATAAACAAAAAAAAAGGTTCATTTTTAAAGAAGAAATTGATGAAAGATACTTCATTTATCATCGTAACGTAAATTGTTCTTTCCATCTGACAGTGAATCGTAAAAACTCAATCCCCCCTCCTCTCTACTCCCGTTTGTTTCTTTTCATTTTTCTTTTCAAATATATGTACATATATAATATATAATGTATTTCTATGTAATTTAACTTTTCGTGTTCTTTTCTTCTTACTCCTTCTCGAATTTGACGTTGGTATAAGGAAGGCAAAATTTTTGACCAATCAATCATTTAAAATCTGACAGGAGTTGTAAAGTTTTATATATTCTAGAAAAGAAACAATAATTTTCTTTTCGAAAAGAAAAAAAAAATATAAAGACAAACGTATTAGTGGATTAATTATTTAATAAAGAATTTCGAGATCCAGAGTAAAAAATAAGAAAAGAAAAAAGTGAATAATTGCAATTTGTACGAATTATCAAACGATCATTCGACTTTCTTCATTAGTCATACAAACTTATAGATAAACTATCAGTCGCAGTTAAATTTTAAACGATTGTTGTTTCTTAACAAGCAAAGTTTATCCATTGAGCTTTTGATAGAGTTCCAACTTTACATCAATAATCAAGATTACGATGTCGTTGAATACCAACCAAATGCCAAGTGTTATTAGAAAGTTATTATTCTAAATTAAATAGGAAACTTTTCCGTTGAAAAGAATCAAATATAACAATAATAGAATAAATGAATGAGATTGGATTTTTATTGAAAATGTTTCTTTTCTTCTTTTTTTTTTTTTTTATAACCATTTAGAATTTTTATTTTATTCCAAGCGTAGAACAAATCTTTTGTATTTTTTTTTCCTTCTTTCTTTTTTTGCAGTTATACATTTTTATTTTACGCAAAGTGTAGTGCAAGCTTTTTTTTTTTTTATTTTCTTTTTTTTTCACGTTTATGCAAAACTTCCGACGAAAAGAATAAAAACATAGCGATGCGTTAGACTATATTAAAATGAATAAATCTGAATTTTTATATATCGAATTTTTTAACTATTTGGAATTTTCATTTTGTTCAAAGTGTAGTGTAAATCTTTTGGTTTTGTTTAGTTTGCAATTATACATAACTTTTATTCGAAAATAATCACAACAATAACGATATATTATAATAAAAGGATAAGTGAATTTTTATTCTTGTATTTGTTTAGAATCCTTTCGAATTTGTATTTTATTTAATAATACGTGTAGTGTGTTTATTTCGTAAAATTCAATTAACTTTCTTTAATCCTTCTGATTAGCCCCTAGTAGTGTTTCAGTAGAAGTAAACAAATGGACAAATTAATGTGACATGATTGTGCAGTTGTAACAGTAACGTATTCAAAATCTTC
This sequence comes from Polistes canadensis, assembly GCF_001313835.1. Classification (NCBI taxonomy): domain Eukaryota; kingdom Metazoa; phylum Arthropoda; class Insecta; order Hymenoptera; family Vespidae; genus Polistes; species Polistes canadensis. The sequence continues at coordinate 155,831 of NW_014569828.1, forward strand.
AGATATTGTAATACAACCAAAGCAACTATCTAACATTAATTCATGTACATTCGCTTCTAAATTCAACAATTGGTTACCATTCGTCAGCTAATATAGTTGAAGGGTTTGGTGTCTATCATACATGTGTAGCATACAAATGTTTTGATTATCTCTAGTGTGACTTGACTTGTTGTATTAAACCCACAGATAACAATTTTGTCAATCGTGTATGTTAATAAGATAAAAAACTTTCATGACGACAAAAATAATCTTTCCAAAAATAAAGATAAACGGTGATACGTAAAACACAAATATTAATTTAATGTAATTAATTTTAATTCAGGATGATATATGAAAATAACATAAAAACACCTCTACAAATCTCATTATCAATCGTACGTTAATAAAAAAAGAAAAAAAAGATTTAATGACGACAAAAATAATCATTCTAAAAATAAAAATAAACGGTGATACATATTAAATCGTAATTAATATAAAATAAAAACAAATGAGATAATTCAAAGTAATTAATTATAAAAATTAAAAACGATATATATAATATATAATATAAAATAAAAATAAATTTTTCAATTAAATTCATGTAAGATTATACGAACAATATCTAACATAAGAGAAATAAAAAGAAGAAGAAAAAAGGAATAAAACGATATAGAACGAAAAAATTTGTTTTTACATTCGAAACGAATAGTAAAAACATGTCATCTCAAATCCCTTTGAATGTTGTTATTGTTGTTGTTGTTGTCGAAAATCCGTGATCTTCATTTTAAAAGAGGGGTTGAAGTTACCCTTCTACTACGAACGAGATAGGAAAAGATATTTCCCCACCGCGAACGCGAAGGAATTTACAATCTCTCGTGTTAAATTGCTGAATCGTTTGCTCGTTTGTTCGAACGAACGAACGAACGAACGAACAAACTAACTAACGTACGAAAGAAAATAATACCGAAAGGTTTTGATCTATTGAGAACCGGCGGCCATTTTCCATTTATAGGAAATTCGTCGATGAATAAAAGCACCAATATCAAGCGATACCTACGCCATCGTAAAAATTGACCAGGCAGCAGAAAACGAGAAGCAGTTTTACAATCGTAAAAAATATACTACTACTCCCCTCCCCCTCCTCCTTTCTCTTTCTCTCTCCCCTTTTTTTTATATTATTATTCCTTTTATTGTTAGCAAGTCACCGTTACTTTCAAAAGCTACATCATAACTCGATATGACCAATCGTAACTATTCGAGAACACTTTATCCGATAAATCGGATAAAGTTTTACTTTTCTATTTACACAAATTGAACCTTTTCATATATATATGTATTCACTTTTTCCATATAGATATATGTTTTGTAAGACCTTTACAATATTCGAATCTGCGAATCGGCGTTTCTCGACAATTTTGTTCTTTTCGTTTCTTTTTTTCTTTTTCTTTTTTTTTTTTACGACTGTGTGTCATTGCCTCGAAATGTCACAACCGAGAGAAAAGTCAGGAAAAAAAACACTTCGGTTGGTATATTACGTAGACGCGATATAAAGCCAAGTTGGTACTTCATCCGTGTGCTAGATTAAAAATTTTTAGTCGACGTTTTCAACAAAGCCACGAAATCCCTCCACGTTATGTCATTTCGAGTTCTTTGACCTAACAACTGAAATCACATGGAAAAAAAAAAGAAAAAGAAAGAAGAAAAATGAAAGAAAACGAAACGACAAAAATAGACCAACTGTCCCCCCCCCCCTCTATTTCTTCTTCATCCACTTCAATTTTATTTCTCATAATAACCAGCATTTTATTGTGTTCATAATTGTATATTTAATTCGTGATTAATGCTTCAACATAATCAACAAAGAAATATTAATAAATACGCGATATATTAAATTAAAAAATTTAATTTTTAATTACATATTTTATTTTTCGTGCTGCAAAGTGACACAGTTATTAATAATAAATCATTATCCTTTAAATCATATGATAATTTTATCACGATTAAATGTCATTCTCTATTTTTCTCTCTTTCTCTCTTTATATTTGTCTTTTAGAATTTACAAAGATTAGTATTCAAGCGTCAATCTTGATCCATCCGGTTCGTTCGGTTTTCCCTTCAATATGGAATTAGACGAGTAAATTGGGTGCATGTCTCACGAGAATAGGTTCACTATAATACAACTTCTAACTATAATAACGTTGTACAGTGTCTTAGGTACAGGTTGTTCATTATTATCCGATCGAATTTTCTTTGAGCTTAGACGATATCTGATTATCTGACCATAATTATGTTTTACTTGCAGTATGATGCTACTTCACCGGGAAAAGGTGGCGGTGGTGGTGAATATAACGTTCAAGAAGGTTTCGGATGGACTAACGGCATTGTTTTTGAATTCTTAAAAACATTTCCGGATATGAAAATGAGCAATAATGTTAACAACGGCGAACCAAGTGTCGTTGACGTTAATAATAACGCGTACGATCACAACGACGTTAAATAATGATCCAGGTAAATTGCAAATAAAAATTGAATTAAAAAAAAAAAAAAAGAAGTGTGTGTGTGTCCCTCTTGAAATAATGTAACTTTATTTTAAACATTTTGTCCATAAAACTAAACGTAATAGAGAAAAATATTTTTTAAAGTACAATAAGTATGATAGGTATATATATATGAGAATACTTCGAAACTAATTTAAATTAGATAAATAATATCGCTCGAAAGTATTTTACGAGATACGATAGTAACAAAAAAAAAAAGTATCTTACGTTAGTGAATGTTCATATTTCTTCTTTCAAGTCACGATGTTTCATTCGTTCTTTTTTTCTTTTTCTTCTTCTTCTCGGAAAAGTAGTTACCGATGTGTACGTGAGATTTACGCTAGAGTTATATTTCTAAATGCCCCTCGACTTGCATTTCTTTATTCGAATAATTCCTAGTTATTCTCAAAACGTTTCTGTCAAAGAGGAGGAGAGAAAACGATCTCGAGATATATATATGAATTTATTCAAGGTGCATAAGATGTATATATATACGCGAAACTCAACGAATAATAATAATGTTAAATTTCTTTTCAGGATTACAGGATACCGTGCCAAACGTGATTTTGCCAATGAATCTAGTCCATAAGCAAAATAGGACAGCAAAGTTACCAAATTAAATTTTAAAAACTTTATTCTATATATTATATTATATTATTATCTTATATTGTCTTTACACTGTCTAAAACAAAGTATTGCAAGCCTCGCATCGGTATGTTGTGTTATGTATGCGTGAATAAGTATAAAAGATAAGTACAGTTGAAGAAATAGTGTGGAAGGTTCTAACGTCAGTAAATAGTGTATATGTGTGTGTGTGGTTGTGTATGTAATTAACAGCCGAGAAAAGTATTGAAGATTCTCGAGCTTACACTAAATTGTGTTATATTTTGCGTGATGCAATGTGCATTTATCTACTAGGAATGTATATATTTTGTACTTATATTTTGTTCAAATCAATACTTGAACACAAATTGTATAATATATGTACATATATATATATGTAGATTACATATCCCATATAATTATATACATATGTAATAAATTAACTATAATTACACACTTAGGAGAATAAAATATAATTTATTTTACTGTAATATATATATATTATGCATTATCAACGTAACTTATTACTACGTGATTTATTTCTTTTACCCTTAAATATTAACCTAAATATTTTTTGTTTCGGTAAAATAATTAATTAATTAAAAATCAAATTTATATATATTATAATAAAAAAAAGGAGGAAACAAATGAGTACGCTGTTATTTTTTAAATTTCGCGTTATACGTTAAAATATAACAAATTTTTATTCGATCTAAATATAAGAAAACATCTTTCATTTCTTTTTCCATACTTTTTCTTTCTTATTTTTTATTTTTCTTTTTTTCTTAAAACTGGGCTCGATTTATTTTCCTCATTACTATCTTCGCTTCATTAGTCACAATGTTTCGCGTTACGCGTTCTTGCAGCAGTTTCAAAGTCGAAATGCGGAAGTTTACGTTAGTTATAGTTTCTCAATCTAAACTTGTTATAATAGCAGCTCCTTAAATAAAGGCAAAAATGTGCAACGAAAAACTTGGTTATTAGTTTATTGTTTCTCTAGACGATATTGTTCGTTAATTAAATGCAAATAAGTGATAAGCATCATAAATATGTACGTTCGTTAATTATATATAAGTATCAAATCTTTGAACCTTTGAAATCGGTAATTGAGCGTAAAAAACTTTGTTTAACTCTGAAAAAAAAAAACATCTAAATATGACTTTTTGATTTTGTTTAAATATTAAACACTTTTCGAATTTAATTTGCTAAATTAAGTTTCGATCATTAGCAATTTCTACGACATTTTCTATTTGATAAAAGTGAAGGAGGAGCAAAAGTACGCGAAAAAAAAAAACAAACAAAAAAAAAAGAAAAATTAAGAGAATTAATAAAATTAGAAAACCTACTGAGAATTCCTAGTTCTATTATATATAACTTCTTTCAACGTTGTACCGTAAAATCCAAAATAAAACATAAATTAACGCATGCCCTTCCTTCCTTCTTTTTTTTTTCACTTTTCACCGTAGTATTCTTTATTCATACACATTAAAACTTTATCATATATATAATATGTAAAAGAAAAAAGATTACAAAACATTGAAAGATAAAATATTATGGCGAAGCAAAAGTTCGTGTTATAAATTGTATTATAAATTGCATAATGGTTGTTTTTTTTTGTGTAAAAATTTACTTTGGAAATATTAATATTAAAAAATGCACGAACTTTTGGTTCACCCTAATAGCAAATATCCCAGGAGAGCAATTTCATCCAAATCTCAATGAAGGTTTCGTTTAATTCTATACTATCGCATAGCAATTTCCGGTATTGTCAAATTATCATTGTGATTAACGACAATAACCAAATCGTTTTGCCTTAAGGTTTCTCTTATAGGAAACTATACTCGTAAAGCCAAAGTATCATAACCATTTACGTTTTACGAAACATCCCCGTTATATGAATATTAATGAAGACATTTTACATGACACAGCATGCCAATTTACTTTCCTCAAAATTACAGGAAACTACTATTAATACTATATTTCATTATATTAAATCCTATTTTTTCAATTAAAATCTTTATACTTAATATTACGTTTATTAAAAGACATCTTTCGCATGTTATTTATTACTTTTTTTTATTTCCTTTTTTTTCATTCAAATAAATTATTATAACGTTCGATAGGAGAGATTAAACATTTTCGTAGAAATTATTTTCTCGATTCAAATTGAACTCTGAAATATTTGTATTAAAGATATTAGAAAGATCAAAAAACTTGAAAATGAAATAAGGACAAAATAATAATAAAAAAAGAAGAAAAAGAAAAGAAAAAATAAACAAAATGGCAAAAAAGCAATAGCATTTCATCTACTAAGAACGTATTTATAAACGGATCAAAGCATAGGCTTTGAATTGAATGAAATAAATGTTATAAGAGTATACAAGTAGATTTTAATGAGAATTTATGACGAGGAAAAGGAAATAATGCTAAACGTAAATGTTTAAAAACAAAACTAAACAAAAAAGAAAACAGCAAAGAGATAGAAACTAAATGTAACATTTTACATTGGAGAAGAAACGATAAACAAGAAAAAAAAAGGAAAAAAAAGAATGATTACTTATTTTCCTTTATCTTCTCCATTGTTGTAACCCAGTTTTAAAAAATCTTTCAATACGACGTTAAAGGTCAAATTAACGTGTCCTTGAACCTTCATACGTGTCACTGCAATACATAAAAACATTTATCTCCAGATTCATTTCCGATTCATCGTTTGATTCTTTCTTACTCGAATCTAATATTTTATTATTTTTATATAATAAATAAAATAAAATAAATTGTTGCAATATTAAATTAGAAAATCTTATTAATTTTTATAAATGCTTGTAAGAAATTGCGATTAGTATTAAATATTAATTACTCGTAAAATAAACGAGATTATACCGTATTTATTAGCAGCGGTTGTAATTAGTGGATTTTTTTCTTTTACTTTTTTTTTTAAATTAAATTATATCATATAACTTTTGTTTAACTCACGTTCTCGTCCACCACCAGTAGCCAATATTGCTGGATCTATTAATTCTGGTCTTTTACCTGTCAACCAAGCAGCTAATTGTTGCAACGTGGAAGATGATTGAGGAATGTAAATGGAAACTCTGTGTAAATAAAATAAAATGATCAAATAATGAAACATTCGAATGTGAAAGATCTTGTAGGAATTGCAATTGCTTTGTTTTTCCTAATTTTGTAACCGTCGATATTTAAACAATTAATAAACGCGACGAATTATTTGCGATAAAATATTTAAAATTATTGCAAATATATATTCGATATCTTATCGTTAATAGATACTTCAAATAGGTTTTTATTTATGATTTACTTTGTTCGATGATACATTTTAATTTCAATTTGTAAATTATTATCCTCTAATCTGTTGGACGATAAGAACGTAATGTATTTTTTTATTTTTTTTTCAGGTAGGAAATCCATCTTGCTAACTAATTAATTTTGTTTCTCCCCTTGAGATAAGAATAAAAAAAAAGAAGAATAATTTTGATTAGTACAAAATGAGCATTAAATTACCTTTTTTCGTGATATCCCGTTGTAAGAGGCAAATGACATACACCGTAACCTTCGATAACATCATGATCAAACATATCTAATCCGTAAATAGACATTATTAGTTGCGGCCCTGAAACATATATCATCGATTATTAAAATTAATTGTTATTGCACTTTTTTCAACAATTAATTAATGATTTTTTTAACAGATCAATAAAAAATTTTGTAGGTATATTTATTCTATTTGTTTTTCTTTTTTACTATATATCATCGATTATTCTTACATCCATGGGGATTTGTACTTTTGAACGTTATTTCCAACGGGAAGTTCCAAACAATAAGATTTCTTGGATCGTTACTGCATTTGCACATTTGCGTCAGTCCTTCTTCGATTCCCTAACAAAAAAATAATGAAATTTAATTTATAGTAAAATTATAAAAATATTAGGGTAGGTTGAAAAGTTTTGAGCTGCAACAAAGAGAAGAACTATACATTTTTATATATATATAAATAAAATTGTGTTCAACCAAAATTAAATTGCAACTATGTTAGATTCAAAACTTTTTAATCCACCACACGTAGAGTTTCGATGATTGAAACCTATTGTTATTCACAGCGATAACTTTGATATATTTCTATAGTAATTCTATTTTGTCATTTCTTTAGTTTCATATGAAATTAAATAGAAAAAACTCGTGAAAAATTTTAAATAAAATCATTTGAAATACATTACTACTAACAGCCACAACGCTCCATTCGGGACCAAAATGAAACCCGTATTTGCAATATGCATTATCGGTATTGTAGAACTCTGCATATTCAATAGAGCCTGTAATAGATAAAAAAAACTGCCCTTCCACTGACATTATCTTATAAACAACTGAATAAATATATTTCTTTATTGTGTGTGTGTGGTGTGCGTTAATTATAATCTATTATATTTAACAATAAGAACTAGGTTAGAACAACACAACACTTCTATCTTTACTAACTACGGATTGTATGTGGTATATTGAAAACGCGTTGCTATGGGATACGCGCATGCGGAATACTAACAGAAGTTATACTATATATATACCCATTAATCGCGCCAAATTTTAAAGATTGCAACATGCTATATGCACAATTGATTCTATTTTTATTTAAAATTATATATGTTATATACTATATATATATAATCAATCATATATAATATAAATCCTGTGCTGTAAATAAAATTCAAGAAACATAGATATTGTAATTTTTTGAAATCATTTCAGAATTTCTTATGTGAATAAACGAAGAATTATTAATTACGTTAATTGAAATTTGTTTTCTTAAGAATAAACTCTGATAAAATGAACAAAATTAATTTGGGAAAAATGTATCTTTTTTTAAAAAAGAGATATAACTATTAAAAGAGATGTGCATTATGATATGCATTTTTTTTTTTACATATTTTAAGGGTTTTAACTCAATTAAAAGGTAATTTCGATTTTGCATGGAATAGCCCATAAATATATAACGCAACATATTAAATCTAATAACAAAAAATAAACACGGAAGAATCATAATCAAATAAAATCATCGACTTGCAAATACTGTCGAGTATTTTATTTGTTCTTATTTCATTGACAGCAATTGTACATTTTTCTTTTTTTTTAAGTCAGTCAATAATCATATAATTTATATCATCCGTACTTAAAAGATTTTTACATAGACAATAAAACTACGTCTTGTGAATATGTACATAATAACTTGTCGGATAAAGACAAATTCTAATATCACCCTTTCGAGCAACCCCCTTGTTTATCATAAATCATGTATCATTTTACATTACATTTACATAGATGATTGTAAGTAAATCTACATGACATTCTAATAACTAACGTCTTTACCCAACGAGAATAAGCAGGAAACCACGATGAAAAAGAGATCGCTTAAAATCTATGGAATATGTTCTTTTGATAATTCATTATATACTTTAAGGTATCCTGAAAATTAATCGGAAGTATCGTTTAAATTTTACATATCTACATTAATGAAGTTGAAACAGTTCTAATGAAGAGTAAAACCTATGAATACAACAATGCTGTAACATTGAACTGTTTTTGAGTGGTTTATAAACGATCTATGCATAACTAGATAAAATTATGTACGTTTCTCAATTTGACATTTTATATTCACTTTCTTTTTACAAGAAAATAATGATCTTATTTTCCCGTGGCAATTTCCTTCATACGGTTCAAAGCGGAGCCAGCTTTGAACCAACCTATTTGTTGGTCGTTTAATGTGTGATTTAAACTAATCACATCAACCTTTCCATCTTTGTGTTTGATCTCTGCTTTCACAGGCTGCAAAAATAAAAAAGAATAGCATGTATAGTTATTCTTAAATTATGTATTAAACATTTTTATTTAATAGTTTACCTTGCCAGGAGCTATGTTATTCAGTCCAAGAAGACTGATTTTATCTGTAGGTTGAATTTTGTCATAATCACTGGGATTGGCAAACGTTAAAGGCAGTAATCCCTGTTTCTTCAAATTCGTTTCATGAATACGTGCAAAACTTTTTACAATAATGGCGCGACCTCCTAAATGGCGTGGTTCAAGAGCAGCATGTTCGCGAGAAGAACCCTCGCCATAATTTTCATCACCAACAGCGACCCATCTAACTCCATTTTTCTTATAATGTCTTGCTACATCAGGTACTGCACCCCACTCACCAGTTAATTGATTCTTTATTTTATTAACTTCACCATTTTCTGAATTAACAGCTCTGAGAATTGAAAATAATTTAGAATATATTATTGATTATTGAGTTATCATTTTGATTATATAAATATAATGCTAACCCAATAAACATATTGTTTGAAATATTGTCCAAGTGACCACGATATTTAAGCCAAGGTCCAGCTGCCGAAATGTGATCAGTGGTGCATTTTCCCTTTACTTTAATAAGAACAGTCAATTCTGTAAGATCTTTGCCATCCCATTTGTCAAATGGTTCTAGTAATTGTAATCTTTGACTTTTCGCATCTACATCAACTTTTACTTTGCCACCATCTGCGGGAGGTGAATCATATGTATCTACACCAGCATCAAATCCACGGTTAGGAAGTTCATCGCCTGTAAATTAAGAGAATGTTAATATATTATAGTTACTTAGCCATTTATAAAAGAATTATTGATTAATTATACTGATTATTGTTACTGATAAATAAAACTAGCAAATAACATTGTAGACTAGATATGGATTGTTTAATAATATTAATTTAGACAATTATATTAAAAATTAATAAATATATATAACTGACCAAAGGGATTATCCAAAAGAAATTCCTTGCCATCATTTCCTTTCAATTTATCTTTCATGGGATTGAAATCTAATCTACCAGCAATAGATAGGGCAGTAACGAGTTCTGGACTTGTAACAAATGCGTGAGTTGCAGGATTGGCATCATTACGTCCTGTAAAATTACGATTGTAAGACGTAACAATAGTATTCTTCTCTCCCTTTTTAACGTCCTTGCGATCCCATTGACCGATGCAAGGGCCGCAAGCATTAGCAAGTACGATGCCACCAAAATCTCGAAGAATCTCTGCCTAATAATAGAACAGAATATTATAAAAATATCTATTTCTTTTTATTTATTAATTATATTTATTTGATCTAGATTAAGAATTGGCGCAAGTCACGTAATTAAATAGTAAGTGAATATACGTATTATGTGTACCCAATAATTGGCACGGATTCAGAAATGTATACACATACAACATAAGTTATATATAAATATATAATAAGAATATTATTAAAATTATAAAAATTTTTAGACTAGTTTTAAAAATTAATCTTTAGAAATATAATTAAGCACATACACGTGGTTTATCGTGATATTAGAATTAAGATATCATTGAAATTACTAGTCTTTCTTAAAGATATTCGATAACTGGTAACAAAACTAATTTTAAAATAATGATTAAGTAACGATTAGTAATTTGAGTCAAAAGATAGCTTACAATTCCGTCACGTTCAATTGTAGCACGAATTTGTTCGGATCCTGGCGTAACATTAAATGTAGATTTTGCTTTTAATCCATGTTTTAAAGCTTGTTTAGCAATATTTGCACAACGACCCATATCTTCGTAAGAACTATTTGTGCATGAGCCGATAAGACCAACTTCGATTTTATTAGGCCAACCATTCTTTTTAGCGGTTTCACCTGAAACAAATTTATATTAAAAAACGAACTTTTCATTTTATACGAACAAAAATTAAAAGATATTATATATATATAATTAATTAATACCTAATTTAGAAATAGGATGAGCAAGATCAGGTGTAAATGGTCCGTTGACATGTGGTTCCAAGGTGGAAAGATCCAATTCGATAATCTGATCGTATTTAGCGCCAGAATCAGCAGTTAAAAGTTTTTCCCTATATTTATCAGCTTCACTGGCTATTTCACCACGACCCGTTGACTTAAGATAATCTTGCATACGATAATTATAAGGGAATACAGATGTAGTAGCACCGATCTCAGCACCCATGTTACAAATTGTTGCCATTCCAGTGCAGCTGATACTGTCAACACCGGGTCCAAAGTATTCAACAATAGCACCTGTACCTCCTTTAACGGTTAGAATACCAGCTACCTTCAAAATAATATCCTTCGGACTGGTCCATCCTTTTAAACCTCCTGTCAATTTAACTCCAATAACTTTAGGACATTTCAATTCCCATGGTATATTTGCCATTACATCAACAGCATCTGCACCACCCACACCAATACATAGGCATCCCAAGCCACCTCCGTTTGGTGTATGAGAATCAGTACCAATCATTAATAGACCGGGGAAAGCATAATTTTCCAAAATAATCTGATGAATGATACCCGAACCAGGATTCCAAAAACCAACTCCGTATTTAGCACCAGCTGTTTTCAAAAAGGTGTAAACCTCTTTGTTGATATCTTTTGCTCGCTTTAAATCTGCATCTCCACCAGTTTGAGCTTCGATTAAATGATCACAATGAATGGTCGATGGAACTGCTACTTTTGGTAAGCCTGTAAAAAATATATGTAAGTATAGTTTAACTAAACAATTATAAAGAGATAAGTGTCTACATTCTGAATTTGAATATTACAGTTATATAATAAGGCGTTAACATATTCGATAAACTTTCACCTATTTAAAATAAATAAAATCATCATTTATAAAACGATAAGAAAATTTACCAGAACTGATAAACTGTAACATAGCCATCTGTGCAGTTGCATCTTGCATCGCAACACGATCTGGACGCAATCTAAGATAACTTGTACCACGTTCGATTTCTTGTTTATTGGGTTCATCGAGATGAGAGTATAATATTTTTTCAGACAATGTCAATGGCCGGTTCAATCTGCAATGATATTTAATTATTATTAAAGAAAAGAATTCTCTCTTCGAACATAAATTTTTATAAAAAAAAAAAAAAAATAAAACTAGTAAAACTAAATCAAATTTAAAATTAATCTTTACCTTTTTTTAACAACCTTTAAAGTATTTTCTAATTTTTCATATGGTAAGTAGCTTGTCTTGTCGAACTTTGACATAGCTACTTTCGCAGCGCCAAAGCTTAAAGGACTTGCACTGAAGCATCTTTGTTGGATTTCTGTTGCAAAGACAGCAAATTTCTGAAAGAGATACATATCTTTCAGTAATTACAATATCGCAGTGATTAATAGAGGTTTAAGGATTTTGCCTTCAGATGGATATAAACATGTTTGTGAAATATGATGATCTATTGTAATACACGTGTAGCAAGAATTCAATCAGCACTGACATATGATATAAATCTCATTGGAAATATTTCAATTGCAATAATGCTTGGTATGAAAAAGTTCATATAATTTTATCTGCTATGTATATTGTCTGCTATTAATAGATAGGACTACGTTGCTAAAAATATACAATATCAACATCCTCATAATACAAAATTGTAATATATGTATATACATATATGATATCATTAAATATTTGTAAAAAAACAATTAAAAATAAAACAATTAATTACTACAGATTTTATTTTATTATTATTGATATTATTAGGCAATTTCCTGCGAAAAATATGGTCAAATAAAATGACTTGCTAAAGATAACGATAAAAAGGTATGATTTCGCAATTCACGAGTGACTCTATTGTTGTAAGAAAAATTTTATCAGTTGATTTTAATTCTATTTATTTATGATAATGTGTCTTTATTTAGATTGATACGCCATTGAAGAATATTTACTAGACTTATTTTTTATTTTTTTCGAAATCCTACATATTACATAAGAAATTCGTATCATATTCTACGAACGTTCTTCTTTGAAGTAAGAAAGAGATAGCATCATTCATTTAACGCGCCAATGAACGATACACTATACAATGTTCGAAATTATAACCTAAAAATATAGAAAGAGCATGATACATATATCTACATTGACTTTCCGATCTCGATTATATAATAAGACTTTGAAAAGAGATGCATTTTACATTTGAATAAATAATATAAAAAAAAATTATATAAGTACATAAAAAAAAATAATAATAAAAAAGACACATGTATTCGTAATGTACAAAAAGAAGGTATTTAAATTACCAGCTGAAAACATAACGTCGAATTAAGAATTCAATTAAAGTAGATTGTGACAGTATCATGTGACAAATGAATTTGTTTTTCTCTTTCATTCTTTTTAAACTCTTTTCTATTTCATTTTACACTAAAACAATGTATGACTCTAAATGTTAGTATAATAAAAAGTTTTCTTAATAATGACAACTAAAACTATATAAATGAGATAAGAGATAAAGTTAAATCGATAAAAAGAATTTATTTGAGAATCGTTTTTATTTATCGATTTCTTCTTATTGGTCATTATAAATTTTGGCACATAACAATACTATTTTAGTGTCACCAATGACCTCTCTAAAAAAAAGAGGTCAAGTGAATGAGTTCGAGAACAAACTCGTCCGTCAATAGAATATTCTTATGCAAACGCGCTCGTTAATTCGTAATCGGGGATCGATAACATTTTCATCAATGTACTTTTTTCTGTTCATTCATTAAATCGATAATCGTTAATTAAAAAAATAAAAGGCATACCTGTGCACTTATAATTCGCGTACAATACGACATCGTTGTTATCTTCGTCAGTGTAGCAGATTCTCGTTCTAAATGTGAATAGCGCAAGCGTCGATGGATAAATTTGCAGAATAAAATATGATTTTTTTTTGACTCTCGTGGCAGTCCTTCTCAAACCGGCCACTAGAGAACTGACGGAATAAACCAACTGTGTGCTAGTATCAAAGTGAACAATATTACGCGCATGCGCTGTCAAAATAAAATCATGAGAATAATACAGTGGCTACATCTCTACTACTGTTCTGTTCTTTATAGTAAATCTATCTTATCAACAATTGATTTAAGAATTTTATCTGTCAATTTTGATAGATTATCGTACGAATGCTAGCAAGGAACTATAATAGCAGAAAAAAATGAATAAATGCTCTTAATTGCACACTATTTGCTCAATCAAAATCCATAATTTTGCTCAGTTTATTTATTAATTATTTAATTAGTTATTAATGATTGAAAATACAAAAATTTGTTTTCCTATTTTTAAGCAAAGCAACGAAGTTTGCAACAGCAGAAAAATTGCTTATTATTTTGCTCAACTTTATTTTATCAAACATTTTTTATTTATCTTTAAATAAATAAGATCTAAACTGAGTTTAAATCTGTTTTACCGACAGAGATATTAGAAAATTGTTTTACTGATCGAGTTTTAAAACTGTTTTACCATCAGAGTTACAAAAATTAAAAAACCGCGAAAATAAAACAGGCAATTATTAATTTTAAATAATCAATTAGTTTGTTATACACTGCAAATATTTTTTTCTTTCTGCGGTAAAAATTTTTTTTTTATTGTCGTTACTTTGTTTTCCGACCGAAATTTCATCTGCTTTTCATAAAAACAATTAACATAGAACACTGTAGTCATCTTTAAGAAATAAAACGACAAGAATTTTTCCATATAAATACATAATATAGGAACTTATACTTTCATAGTTGGCATGAGAAATGTCAATTCGTATGTTTCAATTTATTTTAATTCTTTCAGAATGGCTATAGTGCTATATGTCAATTTTTTTCTAAATATCTGCAACGAGGTTACTTTTCTATATGACTGTGCTTTTCTGTGTAGTTTGACAAAGTTTTTGTGTATACTCTCTTTACTTTATTCCTTATTTTTTAAATATTAACAAGGAACATGTTACACGTAAACATTACATTTAAATATTTAATTTTCTTTATATTATACCAATGCTATGTTACATTATACTTATTCATAGGTTTGGTAGAATACAGCATGAATACATATACTCATTGTCAGTTTATTTGTGTTTACTTTTCTATATCGTAAAATTTTATATTATATTCATTCTTTAAAAATAAATATCAATAAATAATAATTAGCAACATGCGAACTTCTATGCTCTATTGAGAAACACGTGTACCCTTATTTCCATTTTCTTTTTCGCCTTTCTCCACATAGTCCTTGATCGAATCATGAATCATCGTAACAATTTTTACACCCTTCTCTTTCTCTCTTTCTCTCCGAACATTTCCTAACTCCTGTTGTGAGGAACATGATTTTCTTAATATACAACGATTGTATTTTTAGAAAAGAAAGAAAAGAAAATATTTTCATTAACGTTATCTTAACGTATACATAAATCCATCTCCCCCCCAATATTTTGTTCACGAGATCAGTTTCGCGGATAATTTACGAGGTATCTTGTTTTTGATAAAATCCGACTTCTCTTATCGATATTGCTATCATTTTATCATGATCATGAAAAGAGAAAGAGAAAGAGAAAAAAGAGAGAGAGAGAGAGAGAGAGAGAAAAAAAAAATTAAATAAAAAAGGAAATAAGAGAAAGGCAAGAGAGAAAAGACAGTTTCGAGGTGTGGTCAAAATGGCGGCAAATCAAACGAACCTACTATCTCTTGATCCCCATAGAAGGTTCGTGGGTCATCGTTAACGATTCCGATTATTTTTCCCGATAACGATCGATCGAACTCTAAAAAAAAAAAAGAAATTGTAAATCGTCCTAACCTACCGCAAAGGATACTAGTAGGAAACGTTTATGGTGAAGATAATACATCGACATCGTTGTAAACTTATGTATTATTAATATCTCGTCGTAAGAATATTACCATTGAGAAATTCCTGATCCTTGATTATGAACAAAAGGTGAACACGACGAAGAAGTCATAAGATTTGTTTGCATCGAGGTTATCGAAATGAATATCTTTTTTATTTTTAGATTTATATCTAAATATAAATCTAAAAATAATAAATTATTTCGAAATTATATGGATAATAATAAATTGTGTTAAAAGAGTATATATATATAAAATAAAAATAATCCTAAATACACATAGGTTAATTTTTGCTTGTACCTTTTTCTAAAGCAATTTTATTATATCCGTTCGCATTTTTCAACCCCACCTAAAAAAAAGTGAATAATTATAGTTAATAGTTATGTCGCTTGACCGTAAGGCAAAACACCGTTCATAGTGATCCTGGGGGCACATTCGAGCACTTTTAAGTATTACTTACATATCGAACATCGATCATTGTTATATCCACCCAAGTTACGCGTTATTGCATAATTTCTCTCTTTCATGTGACATTCCATTTCTTTAGGCTAACTGCCATAAGTTAGCTGTACTTTTTGATTATACTATACATGATACTTGATTTTGTAACTTCAGTATTAAAGAGAGAGAGAGAGAGAGAGAGAGAGGGAGAGAAATTTCGAATCTCTCAACACTCAAACGTAAAGTGCCGATAATGTCTTTTGTTGATCTTCGGGATTCGAGTCAGTTGATTGCTGCGAAACCGATAATTGGTCCAAGTAGTACTTACTGTGAATAAGATCGATCACATTTTTCGCATCTGTAGGGTTTTTGAGAGGATATATATGTCCTCTCGTTGAACGAGTGGAAAAAGAGAAGGCTCGGAATCGGTCCTTGACATGATTAACTTCGTTGTGGGTGGACCATACTAACGTTTCGACATACTTTTTTTTTTATACCTCTGTGATCCTGTTTCTCCTTGTTGTTCAGACATTTGCTTTCATTTTCGTACCTTGTTCGACCGGTCCAAAAAAAAATACTTTTTATACTCTTGATTGTAATTCAATTAAACACGATTCTTTTGGTCAATTAAAACTCGTTGATTATTTTTATATTAAAAGGAAATGTAATCGAGTTTTTATGTTAAAATATTATTTCTATAATGTTCCTAATTTTAGAATAGAGGGGTCGTAGGGTCCCCATAAGAGATATTTTTATAAACTATTATGCAAGTTGCTAATAAGTTGTATCTTCGCAGCAAAGTAATCCACGTAAATATATCAATTTCGCGTATTTGACAATGCAGATGTCATTCAAAAATTTAATAATCTTATTAATTAAATTTATTGCTCATTAAACGGTATACAACAATACCAATTTTAACGAACGAATTTATAATAACTCAGCTAACACTATCGATCTATAACATTACTTTTTTTTCTTAAGTATTATTCTCGTAAAAAAAATTTATCAAATTTACGATCGGACCTTTTGGATTGCGGATGAAGCCTTGAGGAACAGAGTAATAAAACTTCAATATTCGACGACGTTTAACGCAACCAATAATTAACTCTCTTACCAATCTGATGTATTCAACATATAATATAATACACACGTTCTCAAGATCTCTGACACATCTTTTTTTTCTTCTTCTCTGTAAATATTTATCGATGTATTTTACAGCGTAATTAAGTTGACAGAAAAAAATAATTGTACCCCGTATAATTGTAGTATTCGTTAACAAAAATTACGATCGAAAAATAATACGAATTTGAAAAGAGTACGAAGTCGTTAAATAACGATGAAATAAAATTAGAAAGAAAGGAAAAGAAAAGAAAAAAGAAAAAATAAAACCAAATAAAAAAAGAAAAAGAAAAAAGAAAGGAACGAGGCAAAAACCTAATCTTTCATTTTGAAAAGTTGAAGCATTGCCCCGAGTAGTAGTAGTAGTAGATCAAAACGAACTACTTTCGCTGACGTAGCCTGGAGGCATTTTTTCGGGTCACGTTTAAATCCAATGGTAAGGTAAAAGGAAACGGATGCGCTTCTGTCCATGAAACAGATTTCCAAGCGAAATCGAAAGCTTCTTCTTCCGGATATAATTATGCTTATTTGGGAAATGTTAAATAACTAAATAAGCTCAGACTCATCAGTAATTATGTTAGTAATACGAAGCATGGAAATATATTAATAAAAAACAAGAAGGAAAAAAAAAGTGATTTTTTCTTTTAATTTTATCCGATATATTATATCGAATTAATTTGATCGTTTATCAAAAAAACCCGTGTCGTCCCGTAGTACATAAAAGTTATTTAATTATCCGATAATCAATAAAGAAATAATCGATAAAATTTTTGCCCATTAAATATAATAAAGATCGTTGTCCTTATTTATAATCGACATTAAAACCTTCACTTCGTGGCACGATTTAAGAGTGCGAAATTGCAATAATAAAAATCGTTTGACAGTGGTGCTCGACGGTGCGTATCGATTGGTCGTTGTATTTTTTTTCGACCTTTCTGATCAATCGTGCTGCACAAATTATTGCATCGGGCAATGCGGTTAAACGTTATTTCTTTCTCTTGGACAAAATCTTACAACCAAAATAATCCCTTTAAATGAATTTAAACAAATGCATATATTATAATATAATCAAACGGCTAATTACGCACTTTAAAAAAAAAAAGAAAGCTAGAATACACAAATAATATTTAAAATTCAATACAAGTTCAGTAAACAATTATGGGAAATCATTGCTTTTTTTTTTCCTTCTTTATTAAGCGTTAAAAGCATTTACAAAGACATCGTAATTTCTTATTTTAAAATATGTTAAATAAAAGATAATCAAATTACAATTGGATTTAAGATAAGACCGTAAAGAAAAAAAAAAAAAACAAAATTCTTCACACGCTTATTACCACAAAATTACGTAGGTATTTATGTTACTTGTATAATGATTCACTCGTTATACGACTTCGTACGACGAGTTTTGCAGATAAGGCGAATTCGAGACGCGACTTATTGCGTTGGCAAATAAACCGATTTGTAATTTGTACCAACTTCGTAAAGTGCGTAAGTAGTTGTGTCTCCTGTAAGGTACATGAATCTATCTTCTCCCGTTAGCAAGCAGGTGACATCGATTGAAGTAACGTTCATCGAGTCACGTATTTGAATAATCCATTTGCAATATTAAATATACAATTATTTATGTATATATATATACATACCTATAATCATCAAAGTAGCATTCCACGTTTATGATGCCACTTGAAATTTATTTGCAAATTGAAAGATGATTTTGATTTACGTTATTGTTCATCGTAACAACTTGTTCTTAATCTTTTTCCTTCTTTCTTTTTGTTTTTTTTTTTTTTTACATAGAAGTATTCATTGAATGATTACTCCTAATGAAAAATCGGTGGTGTTAAAAGTTTTTTCTTATTTTATATCATGTGTTGAGTACATATATCTACGATTAATTTTAAAAAAATAGTAATATATATTTATATTTTTTTTTTTATAAAAGTATTATATTTTTCTTTAAATTACAATTTCAAAGTAGACATTTCGGAAGTAACTACGATATCTTCGTCCAAATCTATTTCCTTTTGTGAGAGAGATACGCCCATAAAAAAAAAGAAAAGAAAAGAAAAGAAAAGTAAAAGAGAAAGAATAATTAAAGATCGTATCGTGAGTGACAGTAACCGTAAATTCGTTTACCTGTTGAGATAAAAACACGAGCCCCCCACTTCGATACTGATGTTCCTAGGTCACTTTCTTTCCTGGTTGGTTCGCCAATTCGACCAATCGAAAAGTCGATTTCTTTTGGTTTCTTCTTATTTTCATTCATATTTCGAGAAAGATTTGTAAAGTCATCCTATTAAATTTTAAATCCATTTCTGTCGTCGTACAGAGTACATACTATCACTTTTACAAAATTTCTGAAATAATTAAACTTCAATACTTCGTTGTTAATGAATCTTCGATTATTACAATTTGTTATAAATTATTATTTTAATTTTCATACAATTATTTCAATTCTAACAAGTTTAATAATATGTTAAATAAATAAATATACGCATCATGTTAATATCATCACGGTAATAGTACAATACTTCATACGAATTGTTACGATAAACTTATGGATTAAATAACTAATCAATTTTTTGTTTTTTATTGTATTATCTTCCTCTCTCTCTCTCTCCTTATTCTCGTAATCCCTTTGACACGGATTATCGTAACTTTCTTTTTCTGTTTTCGTTAAGTATATTATATATATATATATATAAAAAAAAAAATTTAATCCCATAATATTCACATTGTAGAAGTTTCTTTTTCTTATGGAATTAACTTTAATAATCAGAGGTATCAATTTTCACGCTCGTCAAACCGAGTGACATTTATTTTTTGGGGCAAGTACGAAACGAAGTTTGATGTGAATTTGACGATGGCGCCATTTTTCGAAGGGTTCGTCGTCGTCGTCGTTGATGTTGTCGTTGTCCTCGTCGCGGTAACTAACAAGGAAGAAAAGAAAAGAAAAATAAAAAAAAATAAAAAAAAAGAGAGAAAGATACTTTGAAATGGGAAGACATGACGTAATACTTGCGGAGAAAGCAGCAAGGCAAAAGTCTTGGTCTGGACATAAATGAGAAGCTGGTCGTCGACAGGGTTTTACACGCGTGTAGGTCACACCCAAAAGCGTGTGCACGCGTGAAATGCTTTCCGTTGTGGATCACCACCAGTCTACTACGTTCGAAATGTTCTTACGTAAAATCATTTCAAACGAGCATACATTCATTCGCCAATTTACGATTTCCATTCGACCAAATATGTACAACACATCGTTATTTTATATTCCAATATATATATATTGGAATTATTATATATATATAATAATTGGAATAATATATATTTTTGGAATTATTATATTTATAATAATTAAATTAAATATTTTGAAATTAATATATATTTTTTGTTCTTTTGTTTGTGTAGTTACTGTTTGAAGAAAAAATAATAATCATGTTACATGATTATTATTGTCATTCTATCCCCTTTTTTTCACCCTTGAAATTTTAATTCGTAAAATGTTTGAATAGTTTCTAATACAATTATTGTTGACGATATAAACAAAACGTATGATTTTAATTTTTAACAAAATATTCTATAGTTCATGTTAAAAAAGAATAACATAATGTTTTTCTTATTCGCATTATCGAAAGGTAAAGAAATTGCTAAAGAAGTATAAGTAGACACGTGTTAAAAATTATCTCTTGCGAGAATCCAGTTAGGTTACGTCATTAATGGGGAACCATCGTTCGTCGAAAGGACCTTGACAATGCGGGGTCAGGTGAGGGTGTTCTCTCCTTCGATATTAATTATACGATATAATACGTTTTATCTGAATAATAATCTTTATGATACGGAAAAAAAAACTTACATTATTATTATTTTACTTTGCTAGAATAAAATTGATAATAAATAAATATCGAATGTATTTATATAAACTTAATGAGAATTATCGATAAGAACGATGAATTATAAAATATTTAATAAATCGATTGGAAAAAATACGAGTCTGGACAAGGACGATCATTGGATAATTATTTATTCGTTAATTAATTCTAAATAAAATTCTATCGCACGTAAGAGAAGTATTCGTACTTTTTCTTTTTTGTTTTAATCGATAAATTATGCTCGTTATTTTCGACAAAAACTTTTATTGATAAAATTTTAATCAATTATCTATAAATAACTAAAAATATAAAAACACGTATATTAAATGAAACATACAAAATAATTAATTCGTGATTAGTAAATGTCGATTAACAAAAGCTATTACTATACAAATATATATTGTTTATTCAAGAATTAAAAATAATGATCGATGTGATAATGTGTTTGAAGAAACAAGTAGTAGAATAAAACGTAACGTTAAAATATAATTTCTATCGTAAAAAATGCGGAACTCGTGATACATTTAAATTCGTAACTATTCGTTGTAATTAGGATTGTGATTGATACGTTTGAATTGACGTTTGTAAATCGAAATATTTCATCCCGATATGCGTTCATGCGAATAACGAGTTACGATAAGGGAAAGCATTTTGCTTCGGGGCCTTTTACGTTGTCGCTTTAGGCAATTCTTTTAACTTTTGTGTTGGAACGCAAGCAAACAAACAAACTAGTATTACTTTGCATTAGATCATGGAACAGATATTTTTCATTGTCGGTTCTATCTTGTCTTATTCTCTCTCTCTCTCTCTTTCTCTGTGTCACTTTCTTTTGAATCACGATAAAATATCGTTTTACATTAGCTATTATATATTGATTTCTAAAATAGATGCCCTAGTTTATTATTTAATCTCCAATATTAATTCGTCACGTTATATATATATATCCTTATAAATTATTAATAATTCAACTTTCCATTTTTTTTATTTCATTTATCCGATTCATTTTTGACCCCTGCCCACGTTCGAAAAAAAATGATCAAAATTAATTATTACATAATAATGTTTGCTTTATAGAGTGGATGTATTATTCTATACTATTAGTTCATTGGAAATTTATCGTTAACCGTAAGAAAGTTCTTTTTGTTTTGTTTCTTTTTTTTTGTCCATTTCGACTTTACTTTCTAAAAATTTCGACGTTAGAAGAAGAAGAAGAAGAAGAAAGGGATACACCACCACCGTTATTATTTATTTCACCAATCAAGATCCTGTTACAGCTAAAGAACTGTTTCACTTATTATCCAATGCAAATAAGCTCTCTCTTCTGTCAAGTACTTTCGTATCACTAAACAACTTGTTCCATTGAGAGAAGTTACCTGTTCAAAACAAGTGGTTCAGGTAATCGAGTCCTTATCTGGAACGTACCTTTGTCAAAATCTACTTCTTTTATACTTCCTGATCGCTACACAAGAGATTTTGAACTTCTTACGGAATAATAATCATTAGAAAGATAACTATTTCTCGTGATTTAAACAAACAAAAAAATATAAGAAATAAAAAGAAAAATGATCTTTAAAAAATCGTAGTTTACAAATGAATCAATGAAATAATGAACGTATGATTAAAAGTTGTTCAGCATAAATGCCCGAAGCTTATCTTCGAAATTCAACGAAAAATTATCGAATTAAGAGGACTCTTATATAAACGTGTGCTGCAGAAATGAAAAGTAACCGAGTGAAAGAACATTAAAGTTGTGAGTACTTACAAGTATGGTTACGCTATAAGAACCAATAATAAAATGTTAATAGTTTTTACCATGTTTCAAAGGATACTTGATACGATTTAAACGACTACGACAATATAATTTAAACGTGTAAAGTGTTGTTTACAAAGATACATAAGAACAAAAAAGAATTTTTACGAATGTATTCACATCGACTAATAGATTATTAATTGATCTTGTGAAAATAAACGAACATGTTCTTCCACGTAATACGTGAAAAATATATTTACAAATGTTATCGCGTCTTCAATAAAAAATCATTAGAATTTTTTCCAAGTAACAATAAGTCTACTTAATTATTAAATATCTTATTCGCGGAATGGTTATTTAAAAAGAAAAAGAAAAAGAAACAAAAAAAATACCATTCTCGTCGACGTAATTAATTAGCCGATGACGTCCGTTTTGCGTGAGATTTATTGGAAAGGTAAAAAGAAATTAATTCTTGAATCGAGAATCGAACGAGAATCCGGAAGACATTGAAAAAGAAATGTTGCGAGTGAAACGTTGCGTAGATCTCTCGGGGGAAGAAAGATGGAGAAAAAAAAAGAAAAGAAAAGAAAAGAAAAAAAGGAAAATGAAATAAATATCTTGAATTTCTTTCTCCTTATTTCTCGAGATTGTTACCTTAAACAATTTCCAATGATTCAATTGCGGTAACGTGTAATTACGACGAGAATAAACGTGAACGCGAACTCAAACAACCATGAATGATAGTCCATAAACATGTTAGATATTTTCCCGTGGCCTTCCTATTATTTATGATTTTCTCACGGTATATTTTTTGGCAATTGACATTGTAAAACGAAGGTCGGATTCGTTATACATATATATACGTGTGTAAATTGAATGCATTAAAAAGACAAAAATTTCATGGGAAAATTCGCAGGATTTAACTATTCTATTCAAACAAACATGAGTTTCTTTTTTGTCGACGATTAGTATCACGATTACTATCTATTTTTTTCCCCTCGGAAGATAAATTAATTCTTACTACCGATCGTCCGATCCCTCCTTTTATCCGTCGCTTTTGTTTGCTTCTATTTTTAACGTTTCTTGGGAATAAATTTTGCTTTTTTTTTTTGTTAAAGATTACGTAGTTACTTCGTAATTACTTAATCGATATATATATATATATATATATATATATATATATTTAATATTTCGTTATATCAGTTGGTTAATACATATATAACGAATAGTAAAGATATAAAAATTGTATTAAATAGTAATCTATTGTTTAATCTTGAATAATAATAAGCAATTTATAATACGTCCTCATTCGTTGTTAGAAAAAAAAAAAAAGAAAATATTTTATCTCGATGAATATGGGCAAATCTTTTTATAAATGGAGGAAAAAAAACAGAAATATGACCATCGATGGGGGCTTATCCTTGAAATGGAATCGTTTGTTTCCTCCGTGTAATGTAAAATTGTTTCGTCCGATTATGGTTCGATGCAATTTAATGCATCAATTTAATGAAATCCGTCTTACGCGGTACTATTATATTGCGAACGGTGATACTAGTCATCAGAAACGCCCACAAACGAGCTAGTGTCTCCTTTTCAAGTTAACCGCGCGCACAGCCTTTTTACTAGCGATGCAATATTTCTAAAAGAAATAAGAAAAAAAGAAAAGGAAAAAAATAAGGAGTTCCTTTCCCTTCGCACAGTCTCGAATCGCATACGCACGGACGCGTCGTTGCACCAACGCAATTGCACCAGATTGCCTAGAGGCCTTACGAATGATCGACGACTCACACTATAGTTTTTTTTTTCTTTTATTTGAACGTACGTAAACGAAATTTTGTCGCGTATAAACTTTCATTTCCTATTTTTATAATCATCCGTATTATTTTACAAGTACAAGCATCTTTCGTTATCCAATTCCAAGGTAAATTAAATTCACATTTAGTATTTAAAAAGAAAATATATATATATATGTTACCGTTAATTCATAAAATATCTATACTTGTAAGTTGTTTTAAGGTATGAAAGAAAATAGAATTACACATATTTTAACAAGATAATATATATATATTTTTATATTATTTCTTAGTAAAATTTATATACCGTAAGTTATTGATAATAATTTTAATCGAATATATTCGTAATAATTTATATAACTAATTAAAATCGTACCTATTATTATATACTTTATTATTAAATTAATAGATAAAGACTGTCGTTCATAAATGGTCATCGAATTTACAATTGCTACGCTATTTCGAATAATTTAACGATATATCAAAAGATCGTTCACTATAGTTACATAATTGTCCTTTACGAGTTAATTTAAAATTCGTATTCGTTGACTTACCGAGCAACCAATGTAATGCCAAAATTTTGGTCGTTGTCTCTTTTCTTTGATTAACGATCAAGTGGTGCTCACTTTGTTGGTTATTCTCGAAAGTGACGTAATCTGCGTAAAGGATCTATGCTAGTAACAACAAAAACGTATGAAAGTAATCTCCACCGGATTTCCAAGTAAGTAACAACCTTATTGATCGGATGATTCACGCCTCCTCATCCATTTTTATTTTCTTCTTTTTACTGTTTCATTTAAACGAGTTCGCGAGATTTTCATTGAGAAATAATCCAAACTGAGAATTTTATAGTATAGAAATAATTAATATAGAAATAATAATAGAATAAATAATAAGAAATAAAATAGAAATAATCTAAACTGATTGGAATTGGTTCTCACGTTAGAACTGTCTAGAATATAACACCGATCACTTTTTAGATAGGATAGATGTCAAATGGTACAGATAGATTCAACAACTACACTGTATTTTCTATATAGATTTGCCTCGTACTCGATTCATAATTTTCTTTAACGTGATCGAACGTTAACATTACTCAGCAGAAACACCAACGTCGGTAACACCATTTACGAGTAGTAATATCCGATACAAATCGGTCATTGAATTCGATCGATTTTCTGTCTTATTGATACTTCGTAAAAAGATATTATTATTTGTTCAAAAAATATCTTTCGTTAGATATTTTCCAATCATTTTTGTGTGACTACGTTAGAAAAATATATTATATTATATAATACACTGCTAGGAAATTTGATTAATTAGTATAATCGAGGGACAAGTGATGCGGATAAATCATAATCCTGCTATACTTATATCTTCATTCGATTTGATAAAAGAAACAATCGATAATTAAGATTTCGATTAATCTAGATCTTATTGTATATGTAAATTAATAAAAATATGATTACAAATATATTATTATTATCTAATACGTGGATAGGTAACAAAAATCAGTTAATGTTATCGTTATTTTGATTAAAATCTGATCATATATTTATCACACAATTAAGGAATTTTCTCATCGTTAGCATTAGTAAACGTTATTATCGCTGTTAGATCCGTTTCGAAAGGTACGTCAATAATTATTGATGCGGATATGAAAAAAAAAAAAAAACAAAAAGAACGTCGTCTTCGTCGTCGTCGTCGTTATCTTACGTTACATACATTGTGATATCCGTTTATCATAAATAGTGTCATGATCGAAAAATAAATTCCTTTTACTACGCGTATGATGATATTGAACGAAAAATCTACCGATGACGTAACAATAATGCTCCTACGAGAAGAAGAGTGTATCCGTGGTGTCAGATCCTACCTCTCATTGCTATTCCATCTCATTTACATACGTCAATGATTAATCCGAAGATAGTTAACGCATCTCGTGAAGAGATATACCGTAGAGGACGAGTAAACACGTGTCCAATCATGGGAAATGAAAAGATTCCTTAGTTAAACTGCAGTTCGATACGATCCGTCGTACCGCGTAGATCTGATCGTTCAGGTACGATGATACTTTCGATCTTACTACAACCTATCTATTAGTTTATTAATCTTACAATTTACAAAAATATTTTTTTCTCGAAATTATTGATTAATAATATAAATACATTATCCATGATTTTGCATCAATACTTTCTGTCGATCAGCACAACATTTCTCTTTTCACATTACAACGGTGGTTTATTAAACGTCGGACTAAAGTGAATTAATACAACAACAACAATTCTAGATCGTAACAACGGAACTTCCTTTCCCCGTTAACGACGTCTTCGCTTTTTTATTTATTTTTTCCTTCTTGCTCTCTTTTTTGATAATAACCAAATATAACTCACAACGAAAACAAATTTCTACGTTGAAACGAGAATATCGCGTGTTGTTTGTAAAATTCTTCTTCGGTGGAATGTTTAACGAACCGATTATTTGTTAGTGCTTATTTAGTTAAATCGATGCCATTAAGAGTGCATTTTGTGCATAGACCACCGTGACCAATTAAATATTCCTTCTTTGTTCGGTAAAAGTGTCGGTTCCTTCATTAAATTTATCGTTAAAAGTTCGCTTGTCGCAAAATTATGAAAAAAAGATGCTTGGTAATGTAAACAAAAAAAAATTAAAAGTATCTATTGAATACCATAGTTTGATAATCCTTATCGAAAATCTGTGGGTCGATTATTAAACCATTGTTTGTTTTTTTTTTACCATTAAAAGTGAAACCATAATTTCATTTGTATAAAATTGATCTTCAATGCTATTTCACAAATCAAAATACTTGGTTTTCTCCTAACACTTCATTACCTTCTTTAGTTACTACTTAATGTGAGTGAGTATACGTATTAGGTAACGTATCAAGTTCTTTTCAACGATCGTGATCTTGACAATATTCGTATAATTGTGATCAGTATGCCAACAACGTCGTGCTATCATAAAATTATCATTCCAAATATCATGGAATATATAAATCACATCTATGATGTAATAATACAAAAAAGTAATATTTACATTTATTTGTTATTTATAATATCCAAGAGAACTCATTTATATTTTTCTATCTTTTTCTCAAAAAGAAATAAACAAAAAAAAAGGGAAAGTATATTTTTTCTTCAATATATTACCTGAATAATAATCAAAAGATATATGTTAGCGGTGAAAAATACTTTTTGTGTATAAATCGAAAAAAAAAAAGAAAAAAATTAAAAATATTCTTGGAATTTATGAATCAGAAGCCTTGTAATGTAACGATAGTAAGAGTTCACTTATTTTTAACTCGAGAGAAGCGTACACTCACACGTATGTAACACGGAAAGTGTCTCAATCTGGGCCAGTCCGGTACCCCACCCCATGATCTTGAGTATGATCTGTTGGTCCCGTTGGCCTCTGCTCTGCTCGGCTTCTTTCTTTCTCTCTCTCCTTGGTTCTCCCTGAACCGATTCTGTTGGTCCTCAATTACTTCCATCCGGACACACGGATCGGTAGGGTTTACTAAGAGAGCACGAGTCCTCCGAGGGTTCAGTACGAAACGCGCGTTCGAACTCGAAGGAACCTTCTCCTTTGAGATTTTTATTCCTCTCTTTGAGGAGATCTCGATAAACGGATATAATTAAAAATATAAAGAGATATAAGAAATAAAAATAAAATCAAAAGTAAAAAGTAATTAACGACCGATTAATATAATTTCAATATTGAATATTAACACGTTAATCCTTCGATCTCAATGATCACGCCGATAAAGAGATTACGAGTGTTTGTTTCTTCAATTTCCAGTATTAATCGAGAGGATTCTATCAAGGATCGATTATAATAGCAGGAATAAAAATGGATCCTGCTATTGATAGGATGACGACACGATTAATCCTATTGCTCATCCTTTCTTTTTTTACTACTTTTTCTCATGGATTTAATACGAGTAAGTTTTATATATATATATATATATATATATTTTTATATTATATATATACTATATATTTTTTGTTTATATTATATATAATATTATTTATTTTTTTGTTCGTCACACATTTAACGTGTTTCGATGATAATAATGTTATCGTAATTTCATCATTATTATGATCCACAAAGAAATCATTTAAATCGATATAAAAATAATTAAAGAGAGATATTGTTTCAAAAGAAAAACTTTTACGTTGGGATTGATCAAAAGTTTCTAATTGGTCTCTTCGGGTAACTATAAAGAGAGACGCATCTTTTTAAAATTAGACTTTAAATGACTTTCCTGTCATTGTTTGACTCTAGTGAGATCGGTGAATGGAACCATTCTCTCTTTCTCTCTCTCTCTCTCTTTAAAGAAAATCTTTTAATGAATGCCGAAACACAAAGATCTAAAAGCAAATGTTAATCGTTTACCCACGACGATCGATCGTACTCATCTTTGAGGTTCTGTTACGCCATCGCACAACTGGAGCACGCTGTCTGACACAAGGACGATACCAATTACGCAATCGATGCGCTTGCAATGGTCAACGGTGGCCATTAAAGAAAACCGATAACATCGATGAAAAAAAAAACGAAAAAACTTATTTAAAAAAATAAAAAGAAAATACAAAACACCGAACACGAGAATAATTCTTCAAAAATTAATTGACGCGTTTAAAAGTATTTTTAACCGTTTAAACACATCAGTTATAATAATTTGATATCTTTTACATGTATGTACCTATATTTTTTTGCAATCGGTCTTGAACGTATTCTTTTTCTAATAATGAAAAAAACAAAAAAAAATCCTTTACATACATTCTAATTTATTCATTCTCATGAATTATACATTTTTGTTTCGTTTTAAAATTGGATTTTGAGGTAATGGACATTCGGCTATTGGACAAATTCAACTTGCATGAAGTATTTGAAGTAGTTGAAAAAAGGAAAGAAAAAGAAACCATCTAAATAATGACGAGGATAGATTAAATACTTTCGTTTTTCAAAAAAAAAAAAAAGAAAGAAAAAAAATCAAATGCTACTACTACCGTATGAGTCATTAAAATGATTCGAAGAGAAAGAATCCCGTATAAAGAAAACTTTCACCGAGGAGAATGATTTATTCGACTATCATACTGATCGAGCAACAACGTGAGATCGTTAACCGTTAACAATCTAACAATGCATTGTATTGCTTATTTAATAAAGAATCTCTTTTCGCGCCATTACCCGTCCGTTTATGATAAATCGGGGAATAGTTACGTTGAAGACGTAACTATCAAGCGTAAATCCGTTGTCTCGTTTATCAAAGAAAACATTTCGTTATAAGAACTTCGTTCTTTATTTACTCTAACTATTTGTATACTTGTTTTTTTTCAATTATTGTCAAGTTTTGATTAAAATCTTCTATAATCTTAACGTAATATAAGCTTAGGAATTTTCCAATTAACAGTTAGATCACGTGAATCAGCATTAAAAAATTTTAAGATACACACTACCGATATGTGACAAAGTTATTTTCTTCGTTGGTGAAATCAACATATCCGGCAACAATAATTTATAATAATAGCGACTGTCTGTTTCTTTAAAGTAGCAATAAATATGCACCTCATATATGCGTCTCTCTCTCTCTATCTCTCTTTCATTTTCTTTTTTTAAATTTCATTTACTATTTTTTTTCAACTTTACATAGTCCATGTTCTGCAACAGGTTTGCGAGTTCTATGTAAACGACTATTATAGACGTTTCTATTCGTATAGTGCAATCATCGATGATGTCAACGACAGTGAAACGTGTTTGACGGATGCCTTTGTAATCGTCACTTTTGTTCATTCGTTTAAAATTGATACAAGATGAAAGAGGATATATGAACGAACATTTTCAGTTGTTCGTTCATATCTATTCTTAGGATAAAAATAATATTAGTAGTATTGAAAATGTGTAAATGTTTAACTTGATAAGAGAAAGAGAAGAAAATATTGTGTATTAAATTTGTATCAATAATTTGTTATTTACTTTTATTTTTCTTTCCCCCAGAATGTCGAACAAAAACTTCACCAGGCAGAGAAGTGATTTGTTATACTTCGAAAAAGGACGTAAAATTAATCGGAGATTCGATCTGCAGGTGCACCACTTTGGTATATCAAGGATACGACATACAAAATCTTTCAGTTACCGGTAAGTCTTTTTTTTTTTTTTTTAAAAAAAGAAACATATTTCAAAATTCTATTATAACGAATACACAAGCAACAAGCTTAACTTTACCGAATTAACATAATAAAAAAATTACCTATGTACGTGGATCGAATCGAGAGTACAAAACTATTACTCATCGAGAACATTCTTGCAAAATTCAATGACCAGACACCCACGTTCAGGATACAACCATAACGGTTGTTATATGACTCATTAACTCGATCTAATCTAACATAAGTAATTTTCAATGAATCAATTATTACGTTTTCGTCAAATAAGTAAAGAATGAAAAAATATATAATATTAGATTAAAGTTCGAAGTTTAAATAGTTAATGGTTAATTGTAAATCGATGTCCTTGATATCATGGTCGATTAAATAGCACACCAAATCGTCTTGGACAGATAGATAGGAGAAAAGAAAAAGAAGAAGGAAAATAGAAATAAGATGACGAAACAAATGAGAAATCGAGAATATGTTACTGGAAATTCTTTCTAACCAAGAAAGGTAGTATGATGACGTTAGAGTGTCGTTGCGCTTATGCGACGACTTCAAGGAATTGCATAAACGATCCAGCCCGTATTTGAAACCATCGGGTGGTAGTCGTGTCCTTGCACTTGCAACAAGAGACTGCACAAGAGATACACATCGCTAACCTTTGTGTATCTGTATATATATCTGTTTTTCTTTCTCGGAAGGTGTATAAAATTTACACTCAAACACGTTTACATTTAATTTGTTATTTATGAAACTAGATTGATATCGGAGTTTAATTTCCATATACCATAGTGGTTTAATTCAATTCGAGAAGAGACACGTAAAACATATTCCAATCATCTACACCCATGTTTCTATATACTTTATAAATATATTATATTTTTTCAAAGAAAAGATGATACGATGTTACAGATCGCAAGACATCATCTCGTGTTTCTCGATACGTGTTGCTTAACAATATCCCTAACAAAAAATCTCTGACATAACTCAATCTTCTCATCGGGGATGTGATCATCATATTATTATTTTTCTTTTATCTTATCTCTATCGTTCTTTCTTTTGATACAATTTCGTACAAGGTTTTGGAAAAGTATGTATTTGCAAATAATCAAAAACCCATATTATCGTCGTGATGATGATACTTATCGAAATTAATAAATTTTAAATCTTTTTGCGAGATCGAAATGAAGTCTCGTTAATATTATCGATAATAATAATATCGTTGAAAATTTTTAAAAATAAATATACATATTTATAAATATTATTTTATCTGATATTAGTGTTTTATGAAGAACAAAACGTAATACTTAGACATTTAGGATTGAACAAAAATTGATGAAAATAAAATTGCTACCTCATGGAAAAAGAAACCCCTGAGTAGAGAGAGACGGATAGACGGGTTAAGGAAAAAAAAAGTATGGGACGTGAGATTATGCGAACATGAGAATCTATCCAGGAGAAACCTTAAAAATGTTGGAGGAAGCTTTTTTTTTCTTTTTTTCTTTTTTAAGGATTGTTTCTCGAAAGGTAAACGATATATAATATAAAAAAAAGAAATTTTTCTGGGTCAAGAAGACATTCGATCTTGAAAGTGTTTGAACACACGTGGATGTTCTAATATATTATTTTAATATATCTATACGGGCGTGATTAATTAAATATTTGAAACCACAAAAGAGTGGTCCCTATTTCTCTGTCGGATGATTCAGATTTAAAAAAAAAAAAGAAGTATTACTTTCCCTGTTCCGGTCCAACCGAACCCATAGAAATTACGTAAAACATCATTCGCATGAATGATAATAAATCGATGATCTATATTCCGATCAAACTTGAAATTCAAGAACTTTTTAAATTATGAATTATAAAAAGACATTAATTGTCTTGTTTGCGTTTGTACATCCACGAAGAATAATTAAACTTGCTTACTTATAAGCCGATTACATTTCAAATAAATAGGATTATGAATATCACAATGAATTTTTGTTGTTGTAATCTAACTGTAAGTAACTTCAAGAATTACAATGATGTAATTATGCAGTGAACTTTGATGCGTCGCACTTTTGCAATAATGAAAAAAGAAAATAAAATTCCTTATTCGTCGTTCGCTTGATTTTCTTACCAAGAATTCTTCTAATCCTATTAGGTATCCTATAATAGAGTAATAATAATAATAATATGATTTAATACAAAATATAATAAATGAAATATTGAATTATTTTAAATGATCTAATTTATTCTTCGACGTAGAAAATTTTGTTTCATTTGTTTAAAGAGATTTTGTAATATAATATATGATTATAATAAAAGTGATTAACGAAACTATAAAAAAAAAAAAATATTATTAATAATCGTCAATTGGATTCCCCATAGTACTTTCGATTTTCGTTGAAAAGAGATTGTACGAGATGTGAACGTAGATCATTGCAAAAATTGTGATTAAATGTGTTTACTTTCTTCTTTCTATGCTCCTCTCGATTTTGCGACGAGAAAATAATTACACCATCTAACAATCTAATCGTCTACCTTGAAGACTACCAATGTATGCAGCAATTAGTTTTGATCATACATTCTTTAAATTATTATAAAATGAAATATGCGATGCACTTTTATAAAAATGATTACACCAAGTTAACCATGACTTTTCTACCTTTTCAACGAACGATATTTTTTACAAGATGAATTTTATTTCTTTATCTTTTTTACAATTAATACGAGAAAGGTCGAATTCAACGCATGAATTCATGATAAAAATAAATTAATTTTATTACATGTTATATATTTCTAGATGAATTGAAAAGATTAATCACGAAATTGCATTCGAACAATGTATCAATATATTTCAATAATATTTTCTAGTTGTCATTAATTAACAGTACATTGCACTTGTCTGTTAAGTATTTTTTTAATTAAATGATCGTCTTGTCAGTTTTTAATAAGATTCTTTTCATTCGTTTTACTGAACATACCTTCGAGAGAAATTAATTTTGAATATGTCTTATATAGATTTTCAAGAATTTAGCGAAGATCTAAAAGAAGCGAATCCTCCACTCCAATTCGTCATTTCCGTTAACGATCCTGCAGGAATTCTTAAGACTTCCGGTACGATTCGTCAGACGGCTGCTGCCCGTTTAGTTAACATTTTAAATGAGGTAAGTTATTCATGAGATTTTAATCGAGAAATCAATATAAATACATCAAGTGGAAAATTTTAACTTTCTTTCTTTAGCAGAAAACAGGTTGATACAATGACGTAGTACTAATAAATAAGTTTTATCTCAACTCGTATACGTTATTTTATGTTGAGAACAGATACGTAATTTAATCATTTATTACTTTACTTCAAATATTATAGTTATTATCATTTAAATGTTTATCGAATTAATTATTGTGTGCCTAAATAAAGGCAACAGAAAATTGTTCACCGTCGATAAAGTTGCTTTCCGGTGTGTTAATTATCAACCGATTCAATTACATTTCTATGCATTACCTGTAATCAAAGAATATAGGTGTAAAAGTCCAATATGTTACCGTAAAAACTTATTACCGAGAAATGTTTATAACAAACAACGTTACCGACAAAGTTTGAAGTATTATCAATTTTTAGGTGCAATATTAATATTTCTATTTTAATGATTACAAAGTACAGAATTATTATTATACATTTTATTTATAGGTAATGTAATTTATACATTATTTTAAGGTTGACGGTGTGGAACTAAATGTAACAGCTGGTTCAAAAGAACGTCTTTATCACTTCGTAAAGGGTCTCAAAGACGAAATGGTACGAAAATCGATCGACAAAAGAATACTGATGTCATTACCAACGAAACCAGAAGATTTAGCGAAACAATTCGATTTAAAACAACTTTCAAAGTAAGAAACTTTCTTTTAATAATGTGTTTTATTATTTTTTTACGAATATATAGCGAACAACTGAATGAGACGCGAGTAAAATGTTACGAAAATATAATTTACGATTTATTTAATATCCTTGTTCGCGTTATCGTTCAATCTGAGAAATCATATTAGGTAAATGTAAAGGAAACAGTAGTAAGAAAAAAAAGAAAAATGATTATTGAACATTCTGGTAGATAACTTTATCCTTGTAACACTTGAAAGATTACTCTCGTACGTGGATCATTTTAAGTATACATACATTCGTTGTTCATTTGATTGAATCATACGCGAAATGATGATGATCCATATCGCACTTATGTGAGACAATCTGACTATTCGGAGTATTAACTGAATATGAATGAGTTTAGAAACTTATTCGGAATAATATTACAAATGTAAACGAATTCATGTCATAGTATCATTTTTTAAAACAAGGCCACGTGATCTCGATGACACGAATACCTTACATATATTATCAATCTTCATTTTTTTCTTTATTAATTCATTGTTCCTTTTTTTCTTTTTCTTTAATCCAATTTTATAAATCATTTCGTCATTGTAACGTTTAATGAGCATCTCAAGAAACATTAATATCGTTATAATGTCACTGGAAAGCATAAATTATAGAAATCGAGTTAGAAACAAAAAAAAATCTACAACAGATGCATTTATTATCTCTCTTTTTTCTTTCTATCTATCTCACTCTCTCTATTTCTTTCTTTTTTTTTTCCTAATATTCTAGTATCATATTATGGAAAAATATGGCGTTATTGTATTATATATACGTAAAATGTCAAATGCAATCTAATTTGTACATTCTTTCTCCATAAATAGATACGTGGATTTATTTACGATTGCCACTCATTACCTAACAGATGACGATGAAGTCTATTATACTTTTCATCCTTCCCGTATGATGGGTCTATTCGATATGCTCAACACGGACAGCTTAGTTGATCTTATAAGCGGATTAGGTGCACCAAAGAACAAGCTATTGATTTCTATGCCATCAAGTGCTTACAAATTCAATTTGAAAAATGAGACGGAGAATGCACCAAGGTCAAATACTGAGGACAAATATCCAACTGTCATCGATCGGAAAGAGGTAAAAAAATAAAAAACGAAATAGAAAGAGATGAAGAATCTAATTAGCATCAAATTTAAATAGATTACAAGCATATAGTGTTAACAGAATAAGAAGTAGGTTGAAAACAATTTGTCGGTTACACTTCTAGTTCTGCGAATCAATGGACGACGAAGAATGGACGATCGAAAGAGACGAGGATTTAACGGCACCGTACGCATTTAAAAATAAAACATGGATCGCATTCGAGGACAAAATTTCAGCTCGCATTAAAGTATAACTAAGTGAATAATAATTTCCCTTTCTCTCTTACTTTTCTTATGTTATATAATACAATTTGATTTTGTTGATAGGGAAAATATGTAATTCTACGTGGACTTGCTGGCTTGGGTATTTGGGACATAGAAAATGATTTAAAAAGTGATTGTGGTGAACCGATTACTCATGATGTTTATCAGTCTTTTAGAAATTTAAAGAAAAGATCGGCACACGATGTGTTCACTTCGCTGGAAGATGATCTTCATGTAAGTATATATGTTACCGTCATAGCCGGAAATCCGCCATTGCTAGTAATTCTTCGGCATTCTCACCAATGCAAAGAGCATTCCGATGAAGTCGGAAACAGAAGAATTCTTACAGTTTTTCCTAAGCATTGAACATAATACTTTGATATTCTCTAGAGAATATTAAATTACTATTTAAACAACGTTGAAAAGAATACATTCTCGGGCACAGACACACACAGCCATATGCAACTTCGTCTGAAGGCGCTTTGCATTGATAACAATGCCGAGAAATTACTAGCAATGACTGATTTCCGGCTTCGACGGTAACATATATATAAATCTTAATTTTTATGATAAAAATTATATATTGTTTTCCTATGTTTTTGTTTTAATCATTTGATATTTATCGTCAATATATTATTTATTCTTGATCTTTAGCAAGCAAAAATTACTTATCCAAATAAAGTAAAGTCATCGGACTACAGAGTGGTTCGAGTAGTTGATACCGAGGGACACATTCGTGCAGTACGCGAAAATACACAAACTGAATTTCCTTGTGTAAGGCAAGGTTTCTTTGTGCATCCAAAAAGCTGCAACAGGTAATCATTTAGTTGAAATTGAAAATATTCATCTGTACAGTATACCGAAACACAAATATATTATATAAAATTGTAAATTATTCTTTTAACAGATTTTATCGATGTGTCAAATTCAATCAAGCCATAGAGAATTACTCGGTCTTCGAATTTGATTGTCCAGCTGGATTGGCATTTGACGAGAGAACAGAAGTTTGCGTTTGGCCAGGATCCTTATCCCAAGGATCTCCATGTCCTGGAAGTAGCGAAGTTGCACCTGCTCCTCAAGTTAGATTTCAATGCCCACCTAAGCCAGGATATTATGCTGATCCACGAAATTGTCGTTGGTTCTTTGCTTGCATGGATTTAGGTATGGCAGATCATATGTATTTCTATTTAAACAGTATACTCGTTGTATACTAATACAAAAACTTTATAACAGGTGGACCAGAAATGGTGGCTTTCGAATTTCGTTGCCCTTATGAATTGGTATTCGATCAAGAAAAATTAGTTTGCGAGTGGCCTTGGTTGGTACCTAGTTGTTCAAATTCTGGATCGGGCTATACAAGAAGCGAATATGATATTCACGCTAGTAGCGGATCTACTCAAGGTGTGGGTGGATTTGTTACCGGTGGAATACCCGATGGATTTTCAGGAACAACCGGAGCAGGTTATTATCAAACTGGTGCTAATGGATTTACCGGTTCATCTAATACACGATTTACGGGTTCATCTGGTACAAGATTTACGGGTTCATCTGGTACAAGATTTACGGGTTCATCTAGTACCCGATTTACTGGTTCATCAATTGGACACGGCATTGGACAATCAGGCTTGAATACAGGTTACTCGGACGTAACTGGAGGATTTTCAACTGGATCAGGTACTAGTAGTACTACGGGATATGGATCAATTACTGGTTCACATGGAATTGGTGGACATTATACGGGAAGTGTATCAGATGGATTCAAAGGTTCAACAGGCACAGGATATATTGGAATTCAAACAGATACTGATGGATCTAGATATTCAGGATCGTTAGGATCAATAAGTAGTAGTGTATATCGGGATTCTACAACTGGTGTCCACGCAGAATCGGGATATACGAAAACTAGTAGTGATTCGTCGAGTTCTAACACCTATATACAATCGAATGGTCATGGTTCTTTTGGATCAGAATATTCGCAAGGAACACGTGGTCCTTATCAAGGTTCTAGTAATACGATTCAAACTGGTGGTGGATCTGTAGGATCTATTAATGGTGTATATACCGTATCGACCAGTGGATTATCAGGTTCCCAATATACGGGAAGTTCAGTAACTGGTAATGAATACTCTGAATCATCTAGTACTGGTTATAAAGGAGGATCTGGAAAAATTGATTCTGGTTTTGGATATACAAGACCAATAGATTTACATACTCAAGGTTTTAACGAACAGAAAGGATCTAGTGGATATTCAGACAGTACATTGTATTCGGGAGTAACTAAAGGAACATTGGGACAAACAGGAGGTTACACAGGATCATCTGGAAGTAGCTATACTGATTCTTCGAATAGAGGATATTCTCGAAGGCCTTCTATTTCCGGATCTTCTGCTGGAATTGGACCTGCTGAAACAATTGATTATGCAGGATCTACAGGATCTGGATATACTGGATCAGATTTCTCAACGAAAACACAATATACAGGCTCATTTGATGCGGGACACTTTGGAGGTTCTAACACTGTATTTACAGGATCAACGTCAATAGGTTCAAATTATCCTGATAAATCGATAGTAGATGGAAAAGTTGTACCGGGAATATTACAAGGTGCAGGTTATGACACGACATCTACATTGACACAAGGCCATACAGGTAGTAGTTCTCATTATTTTGAAAAATCTAAAGACTCTGAATTGCCTGGTTATACTATACCAGTACAAATAATACCCGAGGAAGTACCGTATTATACAAGTGGTGTTACCGGAGGTAGTTCAGTAACAGATACTGTTAGTGGAACCTACAGTGGTGGAAAAATTGGTTCGGGTTCTACAGCATCAGTATTTACAAATTATCCAGGCCAAACAGGTACATACATTACTGATCATACAGTATCTCGTGGTCCCACATATTCCGGAATAAAAACAACTTATACTGATGGTACTGGTGCAACAAACGTTTTCCGTAAAGATGGATTCACTAAATATGATAGTGTTCCAGGAAGTAATTTAAATATTACATTAGTACTTGATAAAACTACGCCTATACCTAATATATTTTATCAACATACTGGTTATTCTGATGGTTATAATCTTGGACAAACAAGCACTGGCGCTATCATTACTGGTACCAATGTCGAAGGAGCCATAGTTACTGACGATTCTTCTTCTGGATCTGTTATTACTCAAGGAGATATATCTGGATCAATTTCAACAGGATCAGCTCAACAAGGAACTGTTATCACTGGAAGTAGTCAACCAGGATATGTAAAAACACAAACTGGTTCTCCTGGCTATGTTGTTAGTGATGGAGTTAAAACTATCTATTCTGAATCAGCTAGTCCAGGCACTTTGTTGCACGGATCCGTTTCTTCGGGCGTTTCATTGGGTGGAACTCCTACTTCTGGCATAATCTTACAGGGACAGAGTAGCCCAAGTATTCAATTAACTGGCCAAACTTCTAGTGGTGTTTTAGTAGGTGGAAACGTTCAAGAAGGTACTACTGTTGGAGGAAATTATTTCTATACCGGTTCTGAATCATCAGTTTATAATAGTAACAGAGGTTCGACTAATGTAGGACAGGTGACCCCTTCAACCACTGAAAGTACAAGTTATAAAACAAATGAGTACCATGATAACGGAGGACGTGGTACCATCAAATTTAATAATGGTCTCGTTACCACTAAATACACTGAAAGTGATCTTACAGATTACAGAACTTCAATTGGTACGCTTCCCGATAATGTTGTACCTGGAGGCAGATTGGACGGAATCTACAGTCAAACAGGTTCTTCGGGATACTCTTCTACTAAATCTAATACATTCACTCAAGATGGATTTACAAAAACAGGACCAACAATAACGGGATATGTAACTGCAACCTTAGGTGGTAGAGGATCTTACGCTACCAGTACTGGACAGCGACCTACAATAAATTATGATAAAATTGGAGAAAACGCTTTTGACGGAAATGTTGCTGGGTACACGAAAACGTCTAAGATTCATTCAAATGTAATTACATCAACTGAGGCACCAGATGCTACTCACATCGACACGTCTAAAATCACTTTAGGACCAGCTGTATCGCATTCGGTATCAAATATTTACGATAATACTGGTGGTACAGGATATTCCACGTCTAGCGGAGGATCTTATGCGGTGACGACACCTTCTTACCTAGATGTTGGAATTTATCAAACACCATCGACCATAGATTCTGCTGGAGTAACACCTATATCGACTGGTGTTGACACGTACAATAAACCAAGCTACGTATCTGAACAAGTTCCAACAGGATTTGTTAAACATAAACAACCCTCACCTACTGTTTCCTCAGGACTTTACACTACTGGACCACTTGAAAATTACAGAACAACAATTTTCGAAGCAGCTAAAATTCCAGTATCCGAAACTATGGTTCAATCAGTATTCGATAATGGTTACAAAACTATTATTTCTTCAACACCTATTCCAATTACTTCAACCGGAGCAACATATACTTATAAGGATAATCGCTTCAACACTGGATCTCTTTCCACGCATGGACAATCTGTCTTCGAAACTGGAACTTCTTTCCAATCAACTGGTTTATACAATCAAACGGATCACATCCCTGTTACCACTTCTTTACCATCAGTCTCTATATCTTCTGGATATGTTTCGGAAAAGTCAAGACCATCAACAATATTTGGAACTTATACACAACCGACTTTGCAACCAGAGGTAACTTTTTTACTCGATCCATTGAATTTATTACCATCACATTATTGTGTCTCAAATAAAATGAATCTTAAAAAAGACATAAGTAATATTATAATAGTGATTAATAATTTGATTGTTTCTTAGATACAATACGTTCCTAGTAGCACTACAGGATCCGTTTCAAGTGGTTTTAATGGTTATACTTATACAAAAGGGAAGATACCATTTGGAAAAAATGTCACACCTTCTACAATAATTTATCAGCAACCGACAGAAAGTATACAGGTTCGATGATTTATTTAAAATGATATTATTTTATAAATATAAATGTTTTCATAAAGTATAACGAAAAAGTTTTCTTTTCTTTTCAGTCATCGTCAACGACACCTTCTTCACCTATCGGAGTAATCTACACGAAACCATTCTCATTATCCGGTATTACTTATGATCAGTCTACGCCAAAATCTATTTCAGTGATTGGGGATACGTCATCTAGTCAAGATTACACGACGAAAACAAAGACATCATTTGGATCGAGCACTTCTTTTGGAGGATCACCAACGAATTTAGATATCTCACGAGATAAAGTAGAGACCCTTGTCAATAATTACAACAGAGGAACAGTTAAATATGTTCCTAATAAGTATGACACTTATACTGGAATCGATAGTACAAGTTCTACAGGATCGACTTACAGAGGATCAAGCAGAAAACAATCATCCTATTCGACTTCGGCCGGTCAAACTTACGTTGGATCAACTAGAACGCAAAGTACACCAATTATAACGACATATTCAGGTGGTTATAGCAAAACGTCATCTGTAACACCGTCTTACGAAATAAGCACGAAAACAACTGCCGTTCAAACTAAAGGCAAAGTTATTGTTAAGTGGAGCGATCTTCATCCATTACTCATTAGCAAACTCGGTGCAGAATGTACTTGTAAAGCTGATCCCTTCGGAACTCTTCGTGGACCTGGAAAGAATTTAATAAACTCATCGAAGGGTCAAATAGATCTTGCCAATTACGACGAATCAGATGTCTATGTTGATCTAGAAAATGATGGCTCCGGCGAATATGATTACGTTACCAATTATGAATCTTCTTCACCGAGACCTTTTAAAATCGAGAATAAGGCTATCACTGGAAACACTGATAAGATTTCTTCGATCAAGAGTGTGTCTCCTGGTTCGACCTATTTACCTAGCGTATCTACCTCCGCCGTTACTCGCAGTTATATTCCCAGTGAAAGATCGGGAAAGAAATTGGAGCAAAGTGATTCAAGTACCAATTCAATCGGTGGCTCGTCTACCAGCTTCAATAGCTTTGTTCCGAAAAATCTCGAGGAATCCGAAGAGATTCTTGAAGGTCCCAACAACTGTGCCAGACCTGGTCTTTTCAGACATCCAAACTCCTGTAACAAGTTCTATGCTTGTCACTGGGACGAATGGAAGAAAACATTTACTCTTCATGTATTCAATTGCCCGGTGTTCTTGACCTTCGATAACAATGCAGATGCCTGCAATTGGCCTAGCAAGGGACCAGCCTGCCAAGATGGCAACTTATTGGTTTAAAATTACAACTATTGTTCTTCCATTATTCGTTTATTTACGATCACGAGCAAACATTTCTTTCCTTTTATTGTCTTCTTCTTCTTCTTCGTCTTTTGAAATTTCAAAGTTGCAACGATACTAAATCCTCAGATCACGTGAAACCTAATGGCAATCGTTAATTTTTTATTAATTACGAATGTTTGACAAAATTCTTAAAAAGCGTATTAACAAAATGAACGAAACGAAAAAGAAAGAAATGAGATAAAATTTCTAACAATCAGATCATAACGTACACACAAGTTAAATTATTTGAAAGATTTTCGTTTTATTTGTTACCTGCATGAGTACTAACAAAAACGATAGATCACGAGATCATGGAAATTTCTTTTAAAACTTGCTACAAGAAACAAAAACAGTTGTCTATTCCAATTGAAGAAAAAGATGTAAATGACAAAAGAGAAACGTGATTCAAAATGAACGAAATGGAAGAGTTCTCAAGGCGCATAGATGTACTGACGCCTCTCGAGTTTAACAATAAGTGAAAGCCAACTTTATTGTGATCTTTGATCCAAATCGAACCGAGAACTCGATACGAACGATTTCGATAAGATATTCTCGTGAGCAATTGTAAATATTTCAACTTTTATATTTTCTTTCTATCTCTTTCTAAATTTGTATATATCTATTATATATGCACATATATATTTATACATTATTCATATATATAATATATATGTGTGTGTGTGCGTATATGAGGCCTTGCCTTTTTTCTTTGAAAATATATGAAAAGAGAAATTCGAACAAATGAATTCCGAATATAATGAGAGAAAAATTAGAAAGAAATGTGACACCAAGTCAAATACTCGAAAATGTTATTAGCTTCTATAATAACTTATATGAGTAGATATTAATTTCTTAAGATTATTTAAATTAAGTCTCGAAAAAAATTACACACCGAACGTTATTTAATGATACAAAATAAATCCTAGATCAATGCACAATTTGTACGAAAGATTCACTCGAATTGGATCTAAATTATCCGAATTTTTCTTGATTATTTGTTTTTATCATTATTTCTTGTTTAATTAACTCTGTGTTCAATCCATTACTATATTTTCTCGCTCTGTTTGTTCAACCACCCAGCGATTTAATCGTCAATTTAATTATCTATCTATTATTTATTTCGTTTGCTTGTTTTATTCAATAGCTTTTAAGTATGGCATGCCAAATGCAATACCCATTTTATTGTCTATCCTTATGGCATAATTTCTTGTTTTATTTTTCTTTATGAATTACGAATAAACCCTCTACAATCGAATTTTTTTTTTTAATTAATCTGTTTAAACAAAATTATATGATGTAACATATATTTGTTACGTTTGTTCTATTTGAGAAAAAAAAACGAAAAAAAATTCAAGAAATATACTTGAAGAGAAAATAAGATGAATAATATATATATATATTACAAACCAATAGTATAACTGATACTAGTACAACTATAGTATACTGTAAGTATAATCTATAATTAACAAATGTTAATGTGTTCGAATACGAACTAATGAATAATTTTATAACGAAAAATGAAATAATAATACGTAAAAAAAAATTCAGATAAAATATAAGTGCGTATTTTAAGCATTACGTGGTATTTTCGAGGGTTAAAAACGTTTTCTTTTTCTTTAGATATTATTCCTTTCTTTGCATCCTAAGTCAAAGCTTTTATCGCATCTGTCGTGCCATTTCATTATAATTATTTTCTGTGTTAATGATTATAAAATGAATGTGAAATAAAATTACAAAAGAAACGAAATTTTATTTAGCACCTACCAATATTACTAATATAAAACAATATATAATTATGACACATCTCGTTCGTACGACGGAACAGAAGAAAACGAATCTAATCACCGGATCAAATTTCTATTTCATACTTTAGCTACTCGCTTCTTTTAAATTCATATATTTACTCTGATAATTAATTACAACCAATCACTCCGGCCGATTTGGACATTTCGACACGATTGAGTGATAGGAAGGATTTTAAAATTGACTTATTATTTTAAAAAGTTCTGAAATGTCTCCGAAATACACCTACTTTACAGTAGTTTATTGTTTCCGTACAGGTAAGCTTAAATTACTTATTTTTCAATTGTTTAAACAAAATGAAATGTACGTGAGAGTATACTTAACTAATATTTAAATGATAGTACATTCTTTAAATATTACATACTTATTAATATACTTTGAATATGAA
Organism: Polistes canadensis; assembly: GCF_001313835.1. Lineage (NCBI taxonomy): Eukaryota > Metazoa > Arthropoda > Insecta > Hymenoptera > Vespidae > Polistes > Polistes canadensis. The sequence continues at coordinate 200,547 of NW_014569828.1, forward strand.
CAAATTTCGAACTAGAAGTAATAACTAGGTTAAAATGTTAAAACACATGTATTTCAAATTATATTTAAACAATTACATAAAGATTAAATATATGCTAAAATAAGAATGTTATAATCTTAAATTCTATTATATTTATCTCGAATATTATGTTTTTTATAGATGTAAAGCCTTAGAAAACTCATATAAACAACATTTCATAGAAGAAATTTGATAAAATACAATGTGACAGTCTAACGGTTGATTTCAAAGAGGATGATACTTAGATCTTATATTCCAAAATTTTATACAACACTATACATTTCCTTCGATTAATTAACGATTATTTCAATGTATTAATGCACTTTACTTATATTACAGGAAAATTCTTACCTCAAAGTCATCAATGCGCAGGAGCGGTTAAATAATTATCTAAAAATGTTAAAAATGCTAAAATAAAAGCGTTATAATCTTAAATTTTATTGATTAGGTGGATTATTCTTTTTATACACAAGCACAACGTTCGGAAAGTCATATAAACAACTTTCAATAAAAGTATTTTCATAGAAGAGAAAGTGCCAGTCTCAAGGTGGATTTCGA
>NW_014569828.1:201757-202272 GCF_001313835.1 Polistes canadensis
AAAGTCATATAAACAACTTTCAATAAAAGTATTTTCATAGAAGAGAAAGTGCCAGTCTCAAGGTGGATTTCGAGGAAGACGGTTGACAAAACGTATACTCCGAGCTTTTTAATAATAATTACACTTCTATCGATTATTTAACAATTATTTTAATACTCTAACACACTCTCTTTATATTTCAGATTGTTTAAACATATATGTACTAGTATAAGCATTACATACTTTTTAACATACTTTTAATATTAAATAATTTCGATGTGATATTCTTTTCGATGAAATTTCCTCCTCCAAAGTCATCACTCTGCAGGAACGTTACAACAAATGTACATTTATTTAAATAATTACCTAAAAATGTTAAAAATGCTAAAATAAAAGTTTTATAATCTTAAATTTTATGGATTAGATAGATTATTCCTTTTTTACACATGCGCAACGTTCGGAAAGTCATATAAACAACATTTAATAAAAGTAATTTTCTAGAGGACAATGACTCAGTCTAACAGGAGACTTCGAAG
>NW_014569829.1:0-1803 GCF_001313835.1 Polistes canadensis
AAATTTATTTGATAGATTAATTAAAAAAATTTTAGTTTAATGTAATGAATTTTGACGATAAATCATATATTGTTTACGTTTAATTAACTTTTAATTGCAATTCTAATAATCGTAGAATGATACACACACATCGAGAATAGAAATGTGATTTTCGTAAAAAAAAAAAGAAAAATTGAAAGTAAAGTAATAGAATTGATTTGAAATATTACGTAAGATGATTCTCTTGAACAAATTTAAAACACGCGTCATCGGGTTTGGACCCAGGTGATACAACAGCAAGAGAAGAGGACGTTGATCGCGGGTGGTGTGTATGGAAATGGGCCCAAGGTTACCAAACGGAGACTGCCCAAATACCCAAATACATACAATTAAATCTTACGAGCTGGCCACGAGCTAAATCTATCGACGAATCTCCTTTTATTGCGAAAGGTTCACTACCACCATCAACAACACCCACTCACCCACACATTTTAACTTTTTTCACGTTGCACATACAACTTCCCAATACGATTTGTTTGTTTTCTCTCTCTCTCTCTCTCTCTTCTAATTTATTACTAAATCATTGTTACTTTGATGTTAGTTCTTTTTCTTTTTTCTCAGTAATATTTTAAACCAATGACTATCGTATAGGGAAAAAAAGAAATAATGATTAATAAAAATTAAGCGTTTCTGTTACATCATACTTAACCTTGGTCCAGGCGTAAACAACTTCTAGAAAGCAAGTTCAAACGCCTGTCAAACTGTGTGTTCGGAATCACATTCTATGGAACGCGTGTACCTGTTGGGGTATATATCAGAAAGTTCATTGCCCAGCCATGATTCGTAGTTTCTTATTTTATTTTATTTTATTTTATTTTATTTTCTTTTCCTATCTCATTAGAATTTCAATACGATAACGAATAGAGTAGTGGAAACTGAGTATGGTAGAAAAAAAAGAAAAAAAAAAGAAAAAATAAGAATAAGAATAAGCTGATGTTTAAAATAAGATAATAAAGATCAGAAAGATCACTTCCGCTTTGATGAAAATGAAACGAACGTGATAGGATGTGCAATGACGAGAATAAGAAGAATGATGAAAGGGTGGGTAGGTCAGTTGGGGGGGGGGTAGGAAAGAAAGGGAGCGGTTGGTTGGTGTTGTAAAAAAAGATAAGAATGAATAAAGAGATAGAATAAAATAGTAGTGGGACTCTTACGTTGTTGGGTCTTATCGGAAACGACGCAGGTGTCCTCTGTTAAGAGAATACTCAGCGAAAGGCTTTAAAGGGTTAATGATCTTTCTCTTTTTCCGTGTACTACACACATACATATATAAAAGTCAGATGATATATACAGTGTGTGTGTATATTTGCGTATACAAAAGCACGAGTACACGACACACATATATATGTATGTATGGGTACTCTTGTCTTCACTTTTGCTTCTTCTTCTTATTCTTCTTCTTCTTTTTATTATTCTTTTTCTTTTTCTTATTCTTATTCTTCTGATTCCTCTCTTATCCTTGTCGACGTTCCAGGATGACGAGCTTCTTGCTAATCGTCGGTGTCGGTGGCCGCTCTCGAGGTCTCCTTGTAAGATTCCAACGTGTGCGTCACGCAATTCTACGTCTCTCTGAGAGACAAACGATTACTATTACTACTACTATTACAACTATTACAGCTACTATTACTACTATTACTACTGCTAATGCTCTTATTATTCTATCTACTACTACTATTATTATTACTATTACTTACTTATAATATATAATAATATATTATAGTAAGTAATAGTATATATAATAATAATAATATAATATAATAATAT
>NW_014569829.1:2953-9282 GCF_001313835.1 Polistes canadensis
AAAAAAAAAAAAGAAAAAAAAAAAAATAATTAAATAAAAGAGAGAGAACTAAGAAGAGAAAAAACGTGGGAAGAAGAGAAAGAGAGAGAGAGAGAGAGAGAGAAAAAAAAGGAAACGTTTATCGAGTAGGTTTTTTTTTCATCTCCTCCCAGACTTCGGTCGCCATTCATACCGAGTACACTAAAGGAGTGAGTCTCTTTCTTTGTCCCTTTTTTCTTTTCCTTTTTTTTTTTTTTATCAACCTCGACAATTCACGAGCCCCTTCTACGAGCACGGACTTTCACCTTCTTTTAAACGATTCAGCGGAACACGATTCCACTCTTCTCATACACTTGATACCAATCGTTCTATTTTTATTATTAAAACACGTTCCCCGAGTGACTCACTTATATCAATTCCCATATATTTTTTTTTAACTATACAAATTCCATTTCATGATTATATACTTATATTTTATTTTAATTTTTTTTGCTTTTCTTTTTTCTTTTTTTTTTTCTTTTTTTTCTAAAAAAGATAATAGAGAAGAGGTCTTTTCAATGTCATTCAAATGATTGCAGTAATGGTAGGGAGAGAAGAATTTGCTATGCGAAATCTGTTACGTATAACGATTATCACATTTATTTCTCATTTAATCAACATATACATTTTTTTTTGGATTAATTCATACGCATTTATACGCATTAATAAAAATCAAGCAATAATTATTATCGATATAATCGTAACATTTTTTTCTTCCTTTCTTTTTTTATTTCTTTTTTTTTTCTATAATTTAACTGTACGTTTTATCGAGAATTAAAGTTTACTTTTAGATCGATATATTATAAAAATAATGTATATATAATAATAATAATAATAATAATTATATTTAATATTTATATATTATTTTAATGATAATAATAATTATTATTATTATCAAATTTAAATGTGGAATTTGAAATGTTCTAATGTATCACGTTAACAAGAATCATCGATGAACTTTGATTTTAAATAGAAAAGTTTGAATTACATTGAAAATATTTGAGTCAGAGTTTAGATAACGAGAAAAATAATACACATCGTAATTAAATTACCTATAGTAGCATGGCGAATTGTTTGTTGTATACATAATACAACATAGACTTTAATCGAGTAAAAACATCGTAATGCTGACTCGTACTTCTCGAAATGAGATTACGAACGAGAATGAAAGATAAAACCAAAGGCCGCGAACGAGGTCTACATGTCTGTTTCTTAATGAATAAAATGCATTAATTTCATAAAAATATTGTAATCCTATCTATACGAATTGTTCCGGTGTTTTTATACTTGGAAGGAAAATATTTCTTTTTCGAAGCTCGGCTCGCGCAAGCATCTCTTTTGTCATATTTATAACAATGAATATTTTTTCAAATACCTTGAGAATTTTTCCTATACCAAATATTTATTTAACGAAATTTAGGATTTTTTTTTGAATATCATTGTTAACGAATGAACGTCAGGATATTAATAGCATAATTAAAAATGGGTATTTATATAAATAAAAATGATACGTGTGAAATTATTATTACAAATAAATTTGCTTTCACTTATCTTAATTTCATTCGTTTCTAATTTTGTATAAAATTTTTGTTTTTTTCTTTTTTTTTTCTTATTTCCACTCGTAGAATATTTTTTCAACGATTTAATTGAGATACATTTCAAGATTCCATTTTGTATATATTATTAATTAACATATTTTTCAATTTTATACGATTCTATTTATAATCGCGTTGAATTGAAATCTATCCCCAAAAAAAAAAAAAAGTAGATATATTTTTAGTAAGAAGTAAAAATAAAATTTGTCTCCGAAAAAAAAAAAGAAAAAGAAAAAGAAACATAAAAAAATCTTTATCTCAATGAGATAATAATTTCATGACACGTTATAACATTTAAAATATTGCGATTTACATTGTGGATGTGTGTAATTATATTTATTGAATGGATTGTTTTTTTTTTTTTAATAATCCCATGGGAATTTATAACTTTATCGATCATAGTAATCCCTATGGAATTCTGTTTGGGGTCGGAGAAGTTTATCAAATATTCCTGAGCTTTAAAGTAGTAAATCTCGAGGATACACGCGCCAGTATTGTTTAATGTATTTTAATGGAGTACAATTAAATTATTTATTAATATTTGAAAGATGGTATAATATTGTTGACGATTAGACAAAAAATCATTGAAAATTTGTCTTAAGTTTGGTAAAAAGAATGATTCGAAGATTAAAGAAGGTCATAGGAAATAAATGCGCGGTCGTGTCATTGATGAAATATATATTTCTGTGCTTTTTTTTTTCTTTTTTTTTTTTGGTTTTTATTTTTAATTTAATTTTATAATTCCACTCTCGAAGTTTTCGCGATAAAGTTCAGAAAAAAATAGTCGGGAAGATTAAAAAAGGTCATAGGAAATAAATCCGACCGTGTGTGTTATCGATGAAATATTTTTTTTATTTTTTGTTTTTTTTTTTTTATTTTGTTCAATATCCATTGAAATAGTTTTATTAAAAATTTAAAAAAGAAAGGTCATGTAGGAAAAGGAGAAATAAAAAATTAAATATATTTTTTTTTTAATTTTATTCGATTAAATTTAATTTAAAACAAGTTCTATAATAATAATAATAATAATAATAATAATAATAAAAAAAAAAATATACAGAAAGAAAGAAAATAAAAAGTTGTTTCGATATTTAAAGAAAAAAACTGTACGAATAAAAAATATAATAAATAATTTCAATAGCGTTTTTTGTTTATTGCATGAAATACGATGCTTTTTTCCATGAGAAGATGTTGATTTATTTTTCATTGAGAAAGAGGAGAGGATTAGCATAGCAGCACGTGGAGAATATGATAAAAATAATGACGCCATGTGATAAAGACTAAATAAAAACAAATTAAATCGATGCAAATAGATAGAAAGAGAGAATGTGTGTGAGAAAAAGAGAGAGAGAGAGAGAAATGTTTGAATATAATTAAACTAATTTGATGGTTGTAAGAGTAATTTTTAAATAAGATCACGTGTCGAGAATAAATTTATTTCGTTGTGAACAAAGTCGATCGCAATTATCACATTTGTTCATCGAATTTTCGAGAACGTTTCTCTTCTCACGAAAGCATCCGCCATGTAGTTCGACATTTTTACCTGATCACATCCAAGGTCAAAAGTCCAAGGTGCATTTGTACAGATATCGAATCGAACGATCTCCAATGGAAAATAACAGAAATGATTGTGTACGCTGTCTCTATGTATAAGAATAAAATATATTAATTATAATGATAATATGATCATGATGTGATGATTATTGTTTGTAGTAGAAACGAGTCCAATAAGAATCTTATTTTTTTTCTTGAAGAATACAAAGAAACTAATAATTATTGTTATATTATTAATACATCATTTTTGTTTATTTGAATGCACGCATTTCCTCGATGAAAAATAAAATTGAAACACAATAAATATCATTGTATCGCAGAAATATCATTTATATTAAAACGGATGAATTTTTCTGATGAATAATAGAAAGAAATTATGAGTATTTTTTAATTGTTATGCATTTAGAGACTCATATGATTTAAAAAAACAATTTATAATTCAGCTTGGAGCAAGAAATGGCAAAGTTGTACAATTTACAGCATTACATTCTCTGACATGCTGTACAATTGTGCATCTTTGCAATTTTTTTTGGAAAGTTCAGGTAAATATTTTTTATGCTAAAAGTGGATAGATTTTAATGTTGTACTTTAAGAGGTACTCTACGTGTAGACAAAAGAGTGTACTTTAATTTAATATAAAAATCATTAAAATCCATTTGCGAATAGTATAAAAAATATTTACCAAAACTTTTCAAAGAAATTGCAAAGATGCACAAATTACAGCATTGCATTCTCTGACATTTTTTGAAGTTTACATGCTAAATTTATAACTCGATATAGTATTGTACGCATAGAAAAAAGAGTGTGCTTTAATTTAATACAAGTTTTATTAAAATATATTCACTATTAGTATAAAAAATATTTACCAAAACTTTTCAAAGAAATTGCAAAGATGCACAATTTACAGCATTGCATTCTCCGACATTTTATGTTATGTGTGTTCATTGTTAGATTGAACATGAAACCATTTATTCTATTTGAGCACCTTAAATTGTTACATTTTAAAATACATGTATAAATGCATTTTTGAAAGCACACATATTAATCTAATTATTTAATATTCTATTAGAAATATAACTTCAAATATATTTGTGAAAATGTACCAAAGATTTAGAATAAGAATTCAGCTGATATTGATAATTTCTTTTTGGGGTTTTCTTGGGAGATATTTTTTTTATATTTATTTCGAACCATATGAGTCTCTAAGTTGATTGTAATTTAAAAATACCCATGATAAAGATCACTTTAGTCTAGGGATTGTAGGGATAGGAACGAAGGTTTCCCTTGCGATGACGCATTGCAGCGTCATCCAAGGAAATGGAAGGAGTATGGGGGTTTGTATGAATCAGTACACACTTTGCACACAAAGCAAAATTTCTCTACACTTGTTGAAATTATTTATTAAAAATAACAAATATTATTTTTTATTTTTATTATACAATTTTTGTGTGCTCAAAATTATCGATGAAAATGATCGGAATAATTTTGAATATAACATTGTATTATATTTCAATTATTCCAAAAATATTTCAGTAGTGTCATTATTTATCGTTGTGTTCAAAGATTCATCTAAAATATAAAAAAAAAATATAACTAAGATCGGCATTAAAGATTTTTCTTTGTTCAAAATATTATTGTTCCCCTTTTGAAAATAGTTCTCATGAAAAAAAAACTGATCCTTTAGAAGTCTCGCCATAATTAAACGAACATTTCGGTAAATATCAAATAAATAAAAACCACCTCTCATGTATTTAACTTTTCAAATTCGCATACTCCATCCCAAACTAGACCGTTTTATACTTTTTGCAATAGCATCATCATCCAGCAGAACAAATAATCCTTATGAAGGTGTAACATAGGTTACGAATGAAAAGAAATAACCTAATGTTTTGATTTGTTCATTTTTGAGTCACGTTAGACATCGTTAATCGAATTCCAAGTTTGAAAGGAAGTTTTAACGAAAATAAAGTAAGAGTCTTGCGTCATATAGATTTATCAAAAAATATAGTACACTTAAAAAATATTAATAAATAATATTCGCCGAAATAAAATTCGGAAAAAAAAAAGTTTCTTCGTATATTTTATATTATAATTAAATTTTGATAAAATAAATTTTTTTAACGAATATTGCAAATATGATTTGAATATTATTTGATGATATTAAAAGCTTTTTCAAATATTTATACACAAACACATACACAAACAGATTGGATTAATATTAATTTTGAATTTAACGCGGGGGTGTTTATATTTATCGGGATATTACGAAGAAACTTATTCCCCGGTTAAATAAATCGCATAAAAGTAGACGAATGAAACGTAAGCAACGTCGTTTCTTTTTTTGGGATTCCATATCGGTTCATCACAGACTGGTCGGAGACGTGCGTATTGGCTACCACGTGTCCTAAGATATTGCGTCTTATTCTACGCTCGTAGTCGTCCTTGAGAATGAAATCGCCTTCGAGAGGTTGTCTTGGATGTTGGTACGACCTTAACCCTTGTTTACCAGCTACGAGGACCAATAGAAAGATATTTACTTTAGATTCGATACCTCTTTTAGGACTTTTGACTCTTACATATGTACATATACTGTTTATGACATAGTAATCGTTTATTTACGTGACCAATGAATTGCCACAAAAAACAATTTAATTGATACCCATAACAAATATTATTTCATCAAACCATATTGATAATTGTCATATATATTAGTTTAATTAAAATCTAATAGTATTGTTAATATTCATATCTACGATTTTTTAATCTATGAAAGTTCTTTGAACCTACTGTTACCTTGACAGTTCAAATTGATGACATAATTATTCCTAGTTTATTTTTCAATGATATTGAATGTTCATCTTATATTTTGATCAGTATATTGTCACACATTTGATTGTTACTATTATTATTATTTACTTACTTTTTTCCTCACTTTTAAGTCATGATCTTTTTTTTTAGAATATAATATCATTTTTACTAACAGGAATAGACATTGAAATATAAATACGACAGATATCGTATTATTTTATTCAACAATTCCTATCACAAAGTTCATTGAACTTGTTACGTTTTATGACTGTATTCCTAATTAGTCTTAAAAAGTTACTACTTGCTCGAATTGTATCACGTGTTTCGTTAGAACAATATATGTGTCATTCCACT
>NW_014569829.1:11192-15220 GCF_001313835.1 Polistes canadensis
CATAATTCCATATACGTCTTAAAAAGTTGCTACTTGCTCGAGTTGTATCACGTGTTTCGTTAGAACAGTATTTGTCATTCTACTGTTACTTTCATTTACTCTCCTCCTACTTGAGTCATGTTAAGAAGTAAAAAAAGAAAAAGAGAAATAGAGAGAGAGAGAGAGAGAGATTACATGTATAATTTTTAGGAAAAGAGAAAGGAGTTTCCGGATTGGCGTTGGTTAATTATAGCAAAAGTAAGGGGCAATGTGTCCATGGTGGTCGTAGGAGCAAACACGTGGATATATAATGCGGAATTAGGTTCACTGTAGTATACTATAAACACGAGTCAAGTATACACGTGCATATTATACATATATATTTGTCTCTATGTGTATGCATGTTAGTTAGTATATGCTTATGTATATCTCTCTCTCTCTCTCTCTCTCTTTCTCTTTGTGAATACTTGTTATGTGTATATAAAAGCCGCAGGCTCGTAGTAAACGCGTTTGCCGTCGCGTTTTCCGCGTTCATTGCCCTCACAGCTAGACACAAGAGTTAACGTCTTAGAAATAAAACGTGAGCTCGGATAGATCAGATCAAGGATTAAAAAAAAAGAAAAAAGGCGCGTTTAAAATATATATATATATATATATATATATTTTTTATTTTCGAGATAAGCATTTCCAATCGCAGGCCACACGTGGCGGAAACGTGCCAAGTTGACCGGTTGCACGGGTAAATCCTCGTGACCACTTCAGAGGGAGCTATCGGTCTTAACAGATACTTAATACACACACATATGCGATTAAATATAAATATTATTACACACACTTGTATATGTAGGATCTTGTTTTGCATATTAAAGTGAGAGAAAGAGAGAGAGAAGTTTTCATTTGATCATTATTGATTTATATTTAGTTTTGTATCCTAACGAATTTCATTTGTTGAAGTAAAATCAAGGAAATTATTCAAAGGTGTGTTTGTGTGTGTGTGTATGTGTGTGGGGGAGGTTTTAGAGTTCAGATATATGATTTTATCTTCTTTTTATTTTTATTACAATAAACATGGGACTTCGTAGAGAAATTATTATTGGAATAATTATGAAAGAAAATTGTATATTTTATTATTTATATTTTATCAAAAAATATCTAATCAATGAGATATCTTCTTTTTTTTTTTAAAAAAAAAGATTTAGTATTTATCGATAAACATACAGAATCTTTATAAATAAATGATTATTTATATTATAAAATATTTGATTGGGATAAAAGAAAAAAAAAAAAAATAAAGAATTTCATTCTCATAGTTAAATTTAATATTTTGTTACAGCTCATTTATTTTCTCCGTAAACTCGTTAATAAATTTCTCGTTTTCAAGAATGAATAGTCAGTCTAGTGTAGATTTGATAAACCGCAACTAGTATTATAATACTTGACCGTGGTCAATCCAGTATGCTAATCGATCATTTCTTCTCAAACGTAATAATAAAGTATAATAAATTTAGGATTGTTTGTTTATCGAGATTCAACATAAATAACGTAAGACAATGCAACGAATCGATAGTTTGATAATTGTATACGTTTCATCACGATGATATTGGACGAAATGAAAACGTCGAAGAAATTTGAAGCATCTTCCGGTACGGAATGTAGATGTAACTTCGTTTCCGGTATTATCGAACTACCAATGGGTATACTAAAATTAAAAAAAGTAACAAAGCAATCAAATTGACGGTCATTCTAAAATTCAAAATTGGAGATTATTGCAATTAAATATTAATATATATTCGTATAAAAATAATGAAATAATTTAATTACATGTAAAATATTTTGTCAATAATGTTTTCCAATAATGAAATAATTCATGATGTTTGTGTTTATTATAAAAGTCGACTGATAAAAAAAGAAAAGAAAAAAGAAAACCCTTTTTTGAGAATTAATTTTATTTTTATATATATATATATAAGAAACAACAATATTATAAAAGTTTAATTAACTGTGTAGTAAATTAAACGTAGCAACAGTAGTAGTAAAAATTTGTAAAAAAAAAATTGTCGCATTACACGACCCTGGGATTATACAACCTGCATTCCTGTTTTCATCGGTTATTCATGCGTGTATAACTCACGCATGTGTATTACGCAACAATCGAAACAAAAAAGAAAGAAATAAATTTAAAAAATAAAAATAAGAAAATAAAAACGAAAAGAAAACGAAAACGAAAAGAAAAGAAAAGAAAAGAAAAGGAAGGTGTGCATGCTTACTACACCTGAACAAAAAAGAAGGGTGCCGCTCACTTTTGCTAATTCACCGTATCACTCTCTTGTAATCATTGTAATAACATGCATGCTTCGCAACACTCATTCGCACGTTGGACAATAAAACGTTTACTGTGTCGTTGACACGCGTTGTATTACGTATCGATTAATTCTATAAAAACAACATTTATCCTGATTACAGTTTTTTTATTTCCCATACTTTATCAATCCTGAGAAACTGTATTTTCCCCTTTCACATTTCTTTTTTCGAAAAATATTGTCGCAGTTTTCAATAATATACTAAAAATATCAATGAAATATTATTATCATTTTTATTTAATATTTCTATCACATTTAAATAAAACAAACAAAACTTCTGACAAAATTTAATCGTTCCTCATATTATTTTCGATAGAAATTTTTTTCTTAATTATATTATATATTAAAATATATGAGAAATGTGTGTGTTGCAGTTTTTATAATAAGACAAATATATATATATATATATGAATAAAAAATACTAATAATTATATATAATTATTATACCTATTATTTTTTAATTATTTAATTTATTAATAATTATTATACTAAATATACAATATATATGAATGAAATAATAATTCTTCTTCTAGGATTCCTATTTCGAAAGAGTGCAACAAACTCTGATTGTAATTGCGTCACTAACGACAAACACACACACACACACACACACATATGTTATATACTTAGGAAGTATATAGAATCACTTTTGCTCTCAGTGTAAACGGTAGTAAACACGCTCTCCGTGTAACACAGCTATCCTCTTCTCTCATTCTCGTCTTCGTCTTTTCCTTCTTCGACAAGTTCCTCCTCCTCCTCCTCCTCCTCCTCCACCTCCTTCTTCTATATACACATATACCCTTCTCTTTCTATCTTCATACTACTCGTGTATACAACTCTTCTACTCGTGACCGTGCAAACACACATCGTGCGAAATCACTTTCTTCTAAAGGATCGAAACAACTTTGCTGCTTGCTATGCGTCCAAGTGGAATTTATGAGTCTCTACGATGTGTCAACAGTACGTTAACATTTACTCCTTTACAATTAGTACTTGTTTTTCTTTCGATCATTCAGTTAACTTGACAATTATGCGTTTAAAATAACTGTTATGTAGGATACGTGACAAAAAAAAATTCATTTGTTAGATTGACAAGTGATAAACCTTTAAACACGAATTTTCTGAAAGATTACCACTTAAACACTGAGCTATTTTAAGAATCGAAAACCCATTTTCATTTGACACAGGAGAAGAAAAATTGCATCGATACAAATATAATTGATGTTTGATATCTTATTTTTTTTGTAAAGATATTAAATTAATTGTTAATAAGGTATCACAGGGAACTTGGACATAAAAAGAAGTAGAACTTAATTTAACTAAGTTGGACAATTCGTCCCTTTATTGGGACTTATTCAGCAACTTAATCTTACAGTTCAGCATCTTTTTTTATTGTGTAAACATACATTTTTCTTTTTATTAATATTCCAACACACAAAACATCTAAACTTCGTTAAATACTCGCTCGTTATGATTTGAAACTCACAACAACACTTGTGAGAACAACCCAGACGCTGAACAACACTGAACTGTAAGATTAAGTTGCTAAGGAGGCCCAATAAAGGTACGAAACGTCCAACTTAGTTAAATTAAATTCTACTTCTTTTTATGTCCAAGTTCCCTGTGATACCTTATTAAGAATTATAATTTTGGACGAGAGAAATAAATAATTATTAAATTAATATTTCT
>NW_014569829.1:15340-23669 GCF_001313835.1 Polistes canadensis
GCTATTTTTTGACAACTGCGTTTTGTTGTACGCAATAGTCGCTTAAAAAGTTGCCAGCAACAACAAATATACAGTACAAGGGTTTTGAGTATCTTTTTTCGTTGACTAAATATTATGATTGAAATTTCCATCATCATGCAAAGAAGGGTTAAAGAAAAAAAGACGCTGAACTTTAGAGATTAAGTTGCTGAAGAAGTCTCAATAAAGGTACGAAACGTCCAACTTAGTTAAATTAAGTTCTACTTCTTTTTATGTCCAAGTTCCCTATGATACCTTATTAAGAATTATAATTTTGGACGAGAGAAATAAATAATTATTAAATTAATATTTCTTTTTTAATATTAGGTTTTGTACCAAAATTTTTTCTAATGTTTCTTTAAATTTAAATGATTAACCCTTGTTTGCATGATTTTTTCTTTTCTTTTAAAATAAATCAGGGTGATGTAATTAATGCTCTAGATTAAAGGAAAAATATTAAAAAAAAATCCTAGTGCTATTTTTTGACAACTGCGTTTTGTTGTACGCAATAGTCGCTTAAAAAGTTGCCAGCAACAACAAATATACAGTACAAGGGTTTTGAGTACCTTTTTTTCTTGACTAAATATTATGATTGAAATTTCCATCATCAAAGAAGGGTTAATAGTAAACATTTATCAAATATATATAATTTTAATTATATTTATTATTGATTTTGAAATAAAAAAATTGATGACGCGTGTATCTATGTTGTTTTTAAGGACACTGTGATGTCCACTTTCTTATACGTGCCTTTTTCTTTCGCCTACTACTATCATCATCATCATCATCATCATCGATTGACGCACGAATGCAGTTAACTCTTTATACGAACGTTTAATATCTCACGCATTTGCGTCATCCGCCCAGAAATGCAAAACAGAAGAATTTTAATCGATATCAGAGGGAGGATAATGTATCTCCAACGGACTACGCACAGAATCCTTTTGGAATTTAAATTGACCAATCCTGTGAATTGAAAAGTAGAAGAGAAAAATCATCTCGAATGGTTTGATATACTCTATAATAATTTGATTATTGTGATTATTATTTATAATTCGTCTCGAAACACACACAATTTATAATATAATAGAAAAATAAACATTTCTTTGAATTTAATAAAGAGAACAAAAATCGTAATTCGATGAATCGTAATATCAGTCACTGTTTCTTATTAATTTCAGCATTTTTTTGTTGTTGTGTTCTACCTCATACACCAAGTGTTCATTTTCAGAATGCATATTTTGCATAGAATTGAGCTATTCAAAATGAGACTACCGGAAAAGGATAAATATGAATCGAAAGGTTTTTAGGATTATCAGAGATGTTTCTATACTTCCTATTCGTTTCATATTACCTTGCTGCTTTTTATTTATGACTTTTTCTTTTTTTTTTTTACATTTTAGTATCATTCGCAGTTATATGATCATAAATATCAGACGGCTGGTGGGTGCATGTGCACGAAAGCAAATATTTACGTCGTTGAATTCTAATATGGAATCAAGTAGGCGAAAATATCGGAATACGAAGTGAAAAAAGATACTAATGATTCAAATATTTGTCTCGAATGTTTTTACGAGAACCCATTCGCGCGATGGTATTTATTTTTCATTCGAAGAAAAACGAAATGGTACTGTCATTTTGCATATAATATTTCGTTTGAAAATTATTAATAAGAGAATATAATTAATTATTATATGACAGAAGAGTTTGTATATATTATTTCTTAGGAATTTCGGCAAGTATATACGATTTTTTTCGGACAATTTGTAGAAAGAACAAATGATCAACTTTTTGTAATCTTAAATTTAATATTAATATAATAAATTTTCTTATCCAAAATTTTTCTAATATTATTACTAAGTTCAATCTTAGGGATATTTTTTTTAGACAGGTTTAAATTAGATGAACAATCTATTAATCAGTTGAACGTTTCGTCCCTATATTTGGGACTTCCTAAGCAACTAAAATTTTTATTACGACATATTATTACTTATACAAATATTAAATTTAATGTTAAACCTATTACCTTATTATAATCTTATTTTTAATTAAAATGCATAGATAAAATAATGAATTAGAAATATATTTATATAATAATAAATCATCCAATGCATTGATGGATTAAAATTGTATAAAATTTAGGATAGCGGGTAGACCATTGTTTGCAATTATATAACAAACTGGTTTACTTCAGGGATGCGACCGTGCCCACGCGAGCCTTGATTTTCTCCCATATTCGAAAAACCGGGAGAAATCAAGTCCCAAACCAAAATCCTAACCACAAATCATAATATCCTTTCTAATATGAAATTATAGAAGTATATAGAAACAAAAAATTCGATTGTTTAATCGCTGTAAATGTAGTGTTATCTTCAAACCCATCTAACAAGATTCTATCGTTCGCGAGGTTATTATCTAAGAGAAGTATGAATAATTACTGACTGATCGAATGATTAAGTACTGACCGAGAGTATACCAACACGCAATCAGAAAATAACGCGTACCTTATACGTGTGTGTGTAGACACTGGTAGAGTACCTGTGGGTCAACGTCCTTTCGAAGGTTCGGATCGTAATAAGAGCGAGTGCGCAGTACGTCGCATACCGATCTATCGGTGCAAACTATTGCATACAGTAACGTATTTCAATCTAATGAAAATTAAATCCTATATTGTTTTTCTTTTTTTTATACCGACATATTTCAAATATTAACAAATAAATTGTCATATTAATATTATCACAAACAAATCGTATAGAAATATCTCAACTTTTTGTTTTATTTAATTACAAGAACACCATATTAATTATTAAATACAAAACAATTGTTGCATAGATTAACACGCGAAGTATTGATGGGTTTCACACGCATGAACATTGTAATTGAATAAAAATGTCATTATCGAGAAAATGTATATATCGCGTGAAAGGAAAATCATTAATTCTTGGTGATTTTCTTGTTCGGCTCGTTGATTTAACGTCGAGTTAATACGCTCCTGAATGAGGAGGTGGTGGTGAAAGAGGAGAAGGGTGGAGGAGAATGGGAGGGAAGGGTAGAGGAACGTTTCCTCGAGGTTTCCTGTTAGACAGAACTCGCGTTGACATTTCGATCTCGTTTGCGAGCCTAAGCCAATCCCTGCCAATCACCCTGCACATTGCGCGTTTGTAATTCTTTTGATCATGGTTACCGATCTCCTCCACCTCCTCCTCCTCCTCCTCTAATCTCGCGTCCTCTCTCCTCCCTCATAATATATAATAAATTTCCGCGAACGATATTAGTAATCGCGTTCTCTTGTTCTAGTTTTGTTTTTTCTTTTTTTTTTTTTTTTTTTTTTTATTAAATAAAAGCCGACCTCGCAGGTGAATTCGCATTTAATTCAATGATTTACATTTTATCACCGATCTATGGGATTCCATGTGTTCTCGATTTTAATCTCAATGATTATTAAGAGAACTTACGTTATTGTTGGCTTCTTTTTATTTTTTTTTTTGTTAATTTTTTCATTATTGTAAACATTTTCAATCGTTAATGATACCAATTTGATTTTATCTTTATTGGAATCGATAAAGATCGATCGATCGAACGAAGGAAAAAACGAGATTATCTACCGTTAAGATCGATTGACACACGTAACAGGTAGCTGACACTAGAAAGGTTTTGTAAAAATCGCTAAGGGAATAGAGAAAACGTGCTTCGGTTCCTATCCGTTGCTTTTTTTTTTTCTTTTTTTTACTTGTTGGAATCGAAACGTTTGTCACTTTTACTGTTGACTAGGGTTACTCGAGCATTGACCGTCCATTCAATGATGCATTATTATGGCGACAAGCATGCCATCGCACACTTCTTAGATCTTCTTTTTGTCCCTTCAGGTATACGTGCTTGGGGTCCTTTCTATTCATTTCTTTTGTATACTCCCCCCCACCCCCCCATTGTAAACAATGTACCGATCTTCCTTATAGGGAAGAATGGAACAAGTTAATGCAGTGTCAGGTTGATACAGTGGAATTATTTAAAACTTGTATTAACTATTAAATCGACACATTGATTTAATTAAATAAATATTTTTTACAAAGTTAAGTTAAACATTTGAAAGTCCTATGGACGGACGTATATATGCGTTTTTATAAAATAATGTAATTGTTCTTTTATCTTGTCAGATGAAAATAATATATTGTGAGAAGGAAATATAATTAAATATAATTTATTAATTATTAATAAATATAAGTATCATCGTAGAGGGAAATTGGACATTAAAAAGAACTAGAACTTAGTTTTGATTAAGAGATAACGAAGTTTAAATGTTTAGTTATTTCGAATATTACAAGAATGTGTGTTTGATCAAATGAAAAAGAGACGGTAAACGTTAGAGATTAAGTTGCTCCAATTAAGTTAAGTTAATCCAATTAATCAAAACTAAATTCTAATTCTTTTTAATGTCCAATTTTTACCTACTAAACATATTTATTAATAATTTTATTTTTCGATACGATATAAATAACTAATTAAATAATTTATTAATATTAACATATCTCGTCCACATTAATAATAAACAATTTTATTCGTATAAAACACTTCTTCAGTTAAAACTATTTACCAATCAAAAGTTTTAATACTTATTATTATATAATATCAAACTTATTCCAACAAAAAAATACATATCATTAATCAATAAGTAATGACAATAATAAAACAATAATGACAATAATAAATAACGAAAGCGTGTGTTTATATCAATAGAACCAAAGTTTCTTTTCCCCACTTACATAAAGTAAGAACCTTTTTTGAACGGTGCAACGATCGGTACGTAAAAAAACGGATCGTGCAGACGCGCGATGGATGCATTAGGAGGGAATCACGTAGAATTGCATGAATAGCCTGTCAATGATAAATGGAACCTTTATATGGGGTAGCTGGCGTAGGTGATCGAACGGCATAAGCGTGTTGGTTCCAACTAGCGATCGGTAAACGTTCCTCGTTTCTCCTCCTCCTCCTCCTCCTCCTCCTCCTCCTCCTCCTCCTCTTTCTCTTTATCTTACCTGTGGTGTTGTTGTTGTTGTTATTGTCGCAGGTGCATTGCCCCTTGGCCGGTGTTGTTGCACTTATATCTCAGAGGGAAAGGCGCGAACTCGAGCGACATTTCGTACGCGAGTACGCGCCCCCTTTGCGGCAAACTTCATGGCTGCTGTTAGTTCTGGTTCTGGTGTTAGTTCTGGTATTAGTTCTAATGCTCTCTATTGCTCTTGCTATTTGCAAAACGGCTGTTTGCGTGCGCGCACGTGACTTTACGCGCGAGCACGGCCCCATGGATAAAACCATTCCTATTCCTTTATTTTCATTTTGACGAGGAGAATGAACGCATATGAACAAGAGTGAGATGGTGAGTATAACTTGGTGGGTGGGGCAAAGGGAGTAAGAGAATGGCGGGAAATTCGCAGGAAACTTGCTCACCCCTTTGGAATGCACGGATCGCTACTCTAAGACAAACCTAACTCGCGTATTTGTATTTCTCTCCCTCCCTTCCTCTCTGTTACTTTTTTTTTTACTCAACCTATACTTATACACTTATTTACGTTTCTACTAATCTATTGTAATTATTGTCGCGTTGTGTGTTTTATCTAGTCGCGCTTAAGCGATTGTAATACATTGTTGTTTTGTTAATTATGTTAATTATTAATGACGATTTAAATCAATGACTTTGTCTCTACTTTAGCAGAATTTTATATGCGTTATGTATACTTAATATAATTATACATTAATAATAATTATATGTATAATTATTGTGTGTGATTTTGAAGTAGAAGTTCTATTTATTGATTTGTTATATTTTGTTGATTTTGTTCATATTTTTTCATTAACAAATGTTCGAATATTTAATAATTATTTAATCGATGATAATTTAACGCTTTATTAGAATTTTTGTAATATCAAATATATATCTTATAATTTATAATAAAGTATATTAATTATATATATACAAATCAAATGAAAAAAGAAGAAAAGGGGTTTAAAAATTTGTCGAAAATATGATTTCAAACAAATCAATGTCGATTATTCATTTTATTTTAATATAATTTTTCCATATATAAAATCATCGGAAAATTCAATCCTATTACTTTTCCATATACACCCTCCAACAAAAAAATTCTTCACAATCATAACGAATCTTAAATTAACAATTAATGTAGAATTTGTTGAAAAATTGTATTCGTATGTTGCTGAATTACTGGACACATGTCGTTAGCATGTCATTGCATCAATTCGAAAGATAAAGATAAAGATAGACAGATGATACTGTAAATAAATAAGAAACAAGGAGAGGAGATAGATGTAAAATCAGGCTCTGTAGTAAATCATGATGTAATAAGGTGCATTCGTTTGCAAATATAGGATTGGACGGTGACGGTTTTCTCGTGTTAGCTCCGGCCTCCTTACACTTCCTCGTTCATCCGGTACGTTTGTTCAGGTCATTGAACTTTCTTATGTTCACCGATCATTTTCTTCGTTGATCCGATCTCGATTGATTTTACATCACTTAAACTCCGATCCGATGAATTTTGTCCGTTGTTAAATCAATGCGTACACTTGCACTCGCGTGTGTGTATGTGTTTTATATATGGGTGTGTGTGTTTGTGTATGTACAAGTATGTCACGTGGGATTTTTTTTGCTTTTTAATTTTAAACGCTCACGTGTAAATCCAAAATTGATTTTTTTTTTTTTTCCAAAGACCAGGTATTATCTTCACGTGTACACATACGAAAGGATTATACGGAACATTCATTTACGTATATTGAGAAATCGTGAAGAGAATTTCAAGAGATTATGTGAACCGGTTAGTTGTGTGTATGTGTATATGTGTGTATGGTTTCGTCTAGGACTACTATTTTTATTCCAAAGTGTCATTTTCTTTTCTTTTCGTTCTCTGTGTGTGTGTGTTTTTTTTATTATTATTTCTCACGAGTTTATCGAAACGATTATTAATAAATATACTGGTTTATCATATGACACTTAAGAGAATATTTTTGCGAATATATTTCGTTTATACGTTGTGAAATAGGTAAGAAAATTTGGAAGAGATTACGTTAACCTGTTTTTTACGTAGGATGATATTAATTTCAATCTACTCGTGTTTTTTTTTTAATACATTGTCGTAGAAATTAAAAGACGATTGTTGAGTTTACTTATATAAATATCAAAACTTACAGTATTTTTTTCTTTTTTTTTAATTAAAATCAATTGTAGTCAAATAGCAATTGTTTCGTATACAGGGTAAGATTTTGAGAAATGCGTGCACGTGAATTTGATGGCAAAAAAGAGAGAGAGAGAAAAATCAGAGGAAGTAGTTTGAAATAATATCACCGATATCGACCAATCGATCCCAACTCGCGAGTTTAGAGTTCGATAACCTCTCTCTCTCTCTCTCTCTCTCTCTGCCATTCTCGAGTCGAATTTGCCGAGAGCGTTCTTAAATATACGAGTTTGGATGATGCTATATGTAAATATGATTTGAAATTAATTAGAATATGTGTAACATTTGCATAGTAAGAATAAAATAATCTTCTAATGTGAAATTTGTGTATCTCCTTTGTGATTTAAATAATAACTTAAATATATTCGAATGATTTTTTTTAAATTAATAAACATGTTTTTTTTTTTTTTAATAAGGAATATAAAAAAAACTAAATAGACTCAATTTAAAATTCTTTCTCGTTTGAATTGAACAAAAAAAATATCTCTATGAATTTGTAAATTCTTAGTTAATTGGGTCAACGGTTGTTTATTTAACGAACATTTATTAAAATAAAAATGATCGTTATAACTTATATATATTAATTATAAATTATTAATATTTATGTATAAATACCTCAATTATTAATATTAGAAAATATAATGATAAATATTGATAAAATAAAAGATTAATAATAATAATAATAATAATAAATATATATGTAAGTTTATAATTGAAATGTTACGTTACAGTTAATTTACGTTAAGATCTTTATATGATTCTATTTGATCATTTTTGTTAATAATAATAATATTGATCTTGTGAGTGGATAGCCAATAGGTCATCTGGGCCGAGACTAAAGTCTATTACCATTGTATCTTGTTTGAATCGATCTCACGAGTGTCGTCGAATCGCGGAAGCGTATTCGAGTCAGGGCGAAAAAGTCGAAGAAGAGGTCGAAGAGGAGAGCGGCCTTTAAACCGTGGGTTCAATGACCTCCCAAATTAAAGACAACTTGCCTGTTCTTGGGCTCTTCTTCTTCTTCTTCTTCTTCTTCTTCTTCTTATTCTTCTTCCTCGTGTACGTCG
>NW_014569829.1:24044-28789 GCF_001313835.1 Polistes canadensis
TATTATATATATTATATTATATATATTATATTATATATATATTATATATATTATATATATTATTGTTGTTATGCAAGATTGAGAAGAATTAGTATACCGATTCGATTGAATCATTTCATTTTGTTTTATCTAATCAATGTTAGAAAAGGATGGAATGTATAGTAACGGGCAAGGATATGAAACGAGGAAGATGAGTTTGTTTGAAAGTTTTTTTTATAAACGAACGGGGGTCATCTTATATATATATTTGTTATGAAAGATCGAGAAGAATTAGTATACCGATTCGATTGAATCATTTCATTTTAATTTGTCTAATCAATGTTAGAAAAGGATGGAAAGGATTGGAACGGGCAAGGATATGAAACGAGGAAGATGAGTTTGTTTGAAAGTTGTTTTTTTTTGTTTATAAAAGAACGGGGGTCATGATCATCTGACGAAAACACATCGATGAGACAAATAGGGACGAAAAAGACGGTACTTGGAGTGCGGCACTTAGGCCACTTTACCGGTCATTCACCTCGGTTCGGTTCGGTTCGGTTCGGTTCTTCTCGAGTTTGCTATGGCGTGCCACTCTTATTCGCCTCCTTTCGTAGTATCGCAGATATTATGCTTCGTTGTTCAAAAACCACCTTATCTTATTCCCACCAATCCAAATTTTCATGATTAATTTTGTTATTAATTACATTCTATTATGTTAGAAAATAATTTCAATACTTTGCTCGTCTGCCAATCTATTTTTCTTCTTTACTTGTTCTTACTTTTTTTTTCGATTCAAGTCAAGAGAAGAGATTTAATTATTTGTTTAAGTTACAAAATAATAATCGATAATTATTGTTTAAAATATTCGAACATTTAACAATGGTTTACGAGATTTTACGATTATCGAACGTTTGTCAGGAAATATTTGTTGAATTTTTCGTATTTATCTTGAACGCATGAATCGAATGATTGGATATGGGTGGTGAATAGGGGGAGGGGTTAGGGGTATATATATCAAAGCTTGTTAAAATCCGTGGGTATCCTAGTGTAACGTACCCTTGTAAGTTACGAAATAATGATCGATAATTGTTTAAAAAATTCGAACATTTATCAATGGTTTACGAGATTTTACGATTATCGAACGTTTGGCAATAAAATATTGATCGAATTTTTGTCGTATTTATCTCGGTGATGAATTTTTCTAAATAAATCGATGCCAAGTTTACCTATAGTTTAATTCATGATAGATCGATCGTATGATTTTAATGCGCAGTTTTGTATTAAGTTTCTTCCAGGTTATCGCATGTCACGTATGACGGGATTTAACCGCGGGATATTCTGAACTTCGAAACATTATCTTCTGCGAAACAAGTTGCGTTCTAATTGCGAACGTATCCCAAATGTAATTACCGTATTACACAGTGATAGCACATTTACAGTATTATCATTTGAAATATATTACGTTAGGGTTTTATTTGTTCAATGTATTATGCATTTAAATAATCGACGTAACAGCAGAACTTCAACAGTAATTTAAACAGCCAATACCAGTAATGGGTGGCAAGCATGCGTTATCGTTTTAATTAGAACGTTGATGTGTCAGCGATAAAAGATATTCGTTCCAGATTTGAAAATGAGTTTCTTGCTTCGAGACACTATTTGATATTCATATATATATATATATATATTTAAATAATATACTACTTATATTTATATTTTATATAGAAAATTAGATAGTTCTGTTAAGTTAGGAGGAGAAGAATAAAAAAAACAAAAAAATTCCAAGAGAAATAATATAATTATTACTTCCTATCAAGATAAATCATCGTAATAGGTCTTATCGATATGTGGGTTAACACTCGGGGCTGATAAAAAATACAAATCTAATTTTCGAACCCATCAAACGCGATCGTTTATCAGGTTTAAGTCACGGAACGGCTTGCAATGCTCGAGGCTACATTTTTGTATGGTTCTTTTTCCGTTTTTTTTTTTTTTAAGAAATACCTGTTCATCGAATTCCAATTATGGAAATGAATGTTTTTTTTTCTTTCTTTTTTTTCTTGGTTTTCTCTTCTCTTATTTTTCATTCGTTCGGATTTTAAAAAAGAAAATAATACGCGTGACGAAATTTTTGCACGCGTAATGTTGTCCCAATTGATCTTTTTCTCGGAATATTTAATTGCGATAATGTGACATAATAAAAGAAAACGAAATAAAAATAAACAATAATAATAATAATAATAAGAATGTATAAAGAATAGTGAAGTTATCTTATTGTCAGTTGATTTTCACAACAGAAGCAACGTCCTTGTTTCGATTATGACAGAGACCATAGGAATGCAAATAATGTGATTCGTTTTAGTTGCTTAGCAAAGCAGCTTTAAAAAGAATCGACTCAGCCATTTGGCCGATGATTTTCATTGAACTCGTCCGATGCTTTGTGATCAGCTATTTACGCGTTGCATAATTTGACCTATTACTTATCGAACTGTAACGTATCATGTGCGTCAGAGTTAAACGTTGGAATGATAATATTGTCGTGTCGTATGAAAAATCATATTACGGATTCAGATCCAATTGATATTTTTATCGACAATTTTTTTTTTTCCGAAATTTTTTGTTGTTTTTTACGAATAATAATTAATCGTTAATAAGATATTAAACATTAAAAATAATGATTATTGGTTATATTGTGATAAGATAGATCATGTTTCAATGGATAATATAAAATATTTCTAATGTATTCTAATCGTTTAGATAATTTATACAATGTTTACGCGTTTTATATAGGAGAGACAAACAAAACTCACGACAACTAGTTAAATAAAATACTTCCGTCATATCGTAATTTATAATACTCTGGCCGATAGAATACGATCCGAAAATTGAATAATATCATCGTGGTTGTTGTGTCCTTGGTCGTGTATTAACCCGTTTACATCCACGTGTATTTTCAACTGCGAATTCTCTGACGCATCCGATCTCCATCGGTACGATCACAACAGAAATGAAATTCAATTGCGTGATCTGTTAACTCTTTTCTTATCCCATATATGCATAATTATCAAATCATTATTTCAACTATATTTTCATGATATTTCTATTAATTCATTTTAATTAACGTATCATTGAATTAGACCAAATAAACGATAATTATTATTTAATCAATTCAATGTATTGCATTATTAAACAATTATTATCATCGATAACGAGGTTCCAATAATTGTATGGAATATTTATTGTAGTAATAGAAAACTTTGAAAGTTATTCTAAATCTTTGTTTTCTTTGTTTCTGTTGTTGGATGATTTTTCTGTTTGGTTGCTTGGTCCACGGTTTTCTCGTTGAAAATTTCGGCTACAAAGGAGACCTCATGGAGTTCATTGACCCGTTGGTAGTGGTCAGTGATGGTAACGGGTAAGCAAGCAAGCAAGCAAGCAAGTATCAAGCAAGTATCAAGCAAGTATCAAGCAAGCAAGCAAGCAACCAGTCCATTTGTACGGATGGATACATCGTTCGGTCCTTCACCCGCCATTATCCCAATGGTTACGTACTCGCACGTAGTTGATACACGTGCTCGCAATATATCGTCGTGCGAGTCTCTCAACACTCACCAAGGAAAATACTCTGCGTTTACGGGGAGGGAAGACCTCATACGGTGCATCATAAATGTCTCCCCCTCTTCCGAATCATGTTTCTTCTTCTTCTTCTTTTTTTTATTATCTTTTTTTTTCATTTCATGTTCAAATTATTCTATTCTATATCATTAATCGATCATTCATTTAATTTTTTCTTATTTTTATTGTTTTCTTTTATTTTATTATATTTTGTATTTTTTCAACATTTTCTTTCCCCTATCGCGTTCGATCGATTTTTGTACGTATAAATGGACACACGTAATTATGATCGAGACCAATTTAGTGTGTTGTTTGTTTGTTTTTTTTATTCCTTTTTGTTATTGCATCTCCGATTTCGATCGATTCGATTCGAATTTTTTCTATTTTTCTTTTTGGATTTTCAATAGTTTTATCTCATTTTTTTTTATATTCATTCGAATTTTATTTTCATTCACGTTGCATTTATATATGTTTTTATTTTCATTTACGTTGCATTTATATGTAATTATATTATATTTCTAATCGATAATCACAATTAGTTTTTTAATTTAATTTAATATCTGCTATTATTTTCTTCGTTTTCTTATTATCAAGATAATTAATTTTAAATGTCACTTTTCTTCATTTCTTTACTTTCATATATCACGTTTTTAATTTATTTGTTATTTTTGTTGTTGTTCTTTTTCTTGTTTTCTAGTAATGTTTATCTTTCATCGTGATTTAAGTATTATCGATTGATAAACTTTTTAAACGAAAATACTTCAAAGTACAATGTCAGAATATGAAGATTTCTTTTCAATCAGATAACGATCGATAATAGATCTACGATAAATAGATAATCGGTAGGTCATTGAACTTACCGTTGACTAGTCAACAATATAGTTGACTGATTATTATATTAGTATATTCAAAAATAAATATTAACAACGCGAAAACAATTATAATGAACAAATTTCATTCTAAATTAAATCCTAAATTAATTCCAATTAATAATATATAATAATATATTTGTCTATATGATAAATTTTAATTAAAATATTATCTAAACATTCTAACGCGAGAAAGGAATGATTAATTATAAACTTCATCGAATAATTAATTATGATTTTTTATAAACAACTGGAACTACAAAAAATACTCATATGCATTCT
>NW_014569829.1:29523-30938 GCF_001313835.1 Polistes canadensis
GATAAATTTTAATTAAAATAATATAATTTCTTATAAACAAAACTGAAACAACAAAAAATACTCATATGCATTCTTACATTTAATACAAAATTTATATATTATCTTTTCTTTATATTCTTTTACCTTACAAAAATATTATACTAATTAAAAATTCTCTATACTTAACACCCTTCCACCCCTAATGCATATACATTTAAATTAAATACAAAAAATGCAATACTCTAATTTAGGATGCAAGAAAAAGGGGTAGAAGAAAGAAAAAAATAGAAAGAAAATATAAAAGAAATTGTTCTTTAGAGTTCTCTTATTAAATATCGGATTAAGAGGATATATATTTAATAGTCATTTAATACCATCATCCGAATCGGATGATATCGCAATCGTTTTTCGTTGGCGAAACGATCGACGACCTGATCAACGACCTGATCGACGACCCCTTGCGCAACATTCGCGCGCATCATCATATTTAAATTCTTATTTACGTTTGCATCATATCGCATCGTGCGCACGAGAACAACCACAGAGATAGAAAAGGAAAAAGAAAAAGTTAGAAAGAAAGAGAAAGATAGATAGATAGAAAAAGAGAGAGAGAGAGAGAGAGAGATCGATGTCCTCTTGGAAAAAGAAAAGAAAAAAAAGGAAAAAGAAATAAAAAAAAAAAAAAAAAACGCACCTAATCCGTTTTTCCGCCGGGGAAAACCTCGGACGTTGAACGCATCGCAATTGCAGTTACCTCGATCGTAAACGCATATACTGTAACTATTAGCAAACACTACGCGCACACACATTTCAAAAATACATATATTAAAGGAAGTTATTGATCTGCACACAAAAAAAACACACACACACACATATATATCTTTTTCTATCGGTTCAATTTGATATGATTTTAATAATGTATATAAAACGACGAATTTCCGAAATTTCGTATTGGTCATTTAATTTTTTTTTTCTTCTTCTTCTTCTTTTTTTAACCACAAGGTCAAACCAAGCCAAAATTTGTCGAACGTTCAACGGTTCAAAAGGTTACTCAAGATTTTTGACATATACTCTTGGTAAAATAATTTAAAAAAAAAACCTCTCTCTTTCTCTTTCTCTCTCGTGTATTTATGTATTTGCTTGTGTGGTAAAGAGAGAGAGAGAGAGAGAAAGTATAAGAAATTTCATCGTCGCACGTGCGTTCAACGTAAACTTGTTAACTTACAAAACTTGATAATCCTTTATCAATAATTCACGTAAACGTCGATTACGCAAAATGATAGAAATTTATTTGAAAATTTCTTTATATTCATTCACACGTTATTTGACATTTATTATTATTATTATTATTATTATTATTTAGGTGATATTTTAAATATTGATAAAGTTTCTTCGGATTTTTTCGTAATAGGAAAAACTAAGGTTTTCTTTTACTT
>NW_014569829.1:31583-33094 GCF_001313835.1 Polistes canadensis
CACTGGTTTGAATGAATATAATTGACCAACATTTACAGTTACGTAATAATTGCCAACTAATCATCATAAAAACTATTAATAATCCAAATCATATTTTTTGTGTTTTTTGTTTTCTTTTAATAAAGCTACGAATTAATATCTACACACCTAATAAACAAATAATTATATTCTACTTTAATTACGTAACGCGAATTTAATCAAATGAAAATTCTCACATTAAATAATAAACACAACGAATGAATGAATGAATGAATGAATTAATTAATTAATTAATATCGATAATTTGTGTAATATTGAAAAACGAAATAATGCAAGCCACAATTAAACAATTGTTAATCCTTGTCCTCTCGATGACGAAAACGAAAAATATGAGAAACGTAAGAATCAAGAAAAAGAAAAAAAAAAGAAAATAATGTTTTGCTAAGCCGTGTAATGAACGAGATAAACGAGTGTTGGTTGTGTGTGGTTGTACGAATATGAATACGGCACGTGTAACTACTAAAACTTGTAAAAGATTCGAGACGAAGTCGATGATCGAAAAATTCATCGATTAAATTCGTCAAAGGATCATTGATCGCGATGGCCTTCTCGTTCATTCGTTCGTTCGTTTGGGGGTCGAGAACAGCGCCAGCAGACTTTTGCTCTTTGTTGAGTCCAACAAAATTGATCGGCCAGTCAACTTAACGATTGCGCGAATTATTTCAATCTTATGTCGGCGTTATCAGACAGGTCCACTCTTCTTCTCTTGTCAGTAACACAGTATGTTTCGATTCTTTAAAGGTTTAAGTTCATTTCAAATCTTTGGACAGAAATATTTTAACGAGAAACAACCCAACCAAAATTTCAATTACATTTGCCTCTTTTTTTTTTTTAAAAATAAGAGAAGA
Source organism: Polistes canadensis (assembly GCF_001313835.1). Taxonomy (NCBI): domain Eukaryota; kingdom Metazoa; phylum Arthropoda; class Insecta; order Hymenoptera; family Vespidae; genus Polistes; species Polistes canadensis. The sequence goes on from NW_014569829.1 coordinate 32,471, forward strand.
TTTTTTATTATTGGAGAATTCGTTTTATTCAACCGTTGCATAAACTTTGACGATAAGAAAGATGAATTGAGAAAAAGATTTGGAGGAATAAAAGTAGAAGAAAAAAGAGGAAATGATGATATATATATTTTTGTTAATATTTTTATATTATCATTACTCAAAATTTGTGTTCGTTAGTTTGTCTTATATAATATTATATGTGCGTGTGTATTAAATTGAGAAATATTTTCTCATTGATATTTTATAAAATTGAAAAGAATTCGATTAATAATTTTTAAATAATATTATTAACTTTTAATATAAGATTATTATTGCAACGATGTATTATGTAATAATAATTTAAATTATCAACAATGTCATATAAGATAATTAATAATCCTAATTCGAGTCAATAATCTTACTAATCAAAAATAAAAATATTATGAAATAATTTAAACGTTATTTTTTTTTTACAAATAAAAAATGACATATATATTCTCTTTAAATTTTTGTTTAAATTATTACTCTGATAAATCATATAATTATAATATAACAAAATTATTTTGTTTAGAAATTTGTGTATCATATTTTTTTTTCATTCTATCGTCAACTAGTTATTCTTATTTCGTGTTGTAGAAGAGATTA
>NW_014569829.1:35563-38743 GCF_001313835.1 Polistes canadensis
TTGTTTCAAATCAAATGAAATACACTTTATTCTTGTAATTAACAGCACAATTATATTTCATATAAAACATATCTATTAATCATATTCGATCATCCCCCATAGAGATATAAATAAAAGAAATAGGAATATAATCTATAAACGAGTAATCCTCGTATTTATGATCGATGAAACAATTTAAACGAAAAAAGGAAAAAAAGAAAAGAAAAACAAGAAAATAATGAAAGATCATCGAGATTACGGTGATCAATATCGGATATTCGTTTTTTATCTTGAAGTATTGGTAGTCAATAAAACAGCACGTAGGTATATAGTAAAAGTACTTACGAAGCACATTTTGCCACTTGGAAGACGTAGCGACAAACTCGTTCCAGTTATCGTTCGTTGAACTTTACCGAAGAAACTTACCGAAAGAAGTCATTAAAACGTAACAGACATACACCGCCTGCCAAAAATATATCTGCCGATTTTCTGACCGATCATAACAACAGCTGTGTATCATCGTTCAGAGATATTCTACGATATATCATCATCTTATTATTATTAAAGAATAATTCAATAAAACAAATGTGTTTGTTCCTTTTAATAAATATATAAATCATTTCTTTTTTTACGATCGAAAATTCATCATAATTTGATTATTTTTGAAAATAAAACAATATTATATTAGTATAATCAAATTATTTTTTAATGTAATTATATTTGAATTATTTTAATTCAAGAGGAATGAAATATTTCAAATTTCTATGTGCTCTTCTTCTTCTTTTTTTCTTCTTCTTTCTTCTTCTTCTTGTATTCAGGCACACAATGGCGAGAGAAATGGCGGTAGAAATGTAAGTGGCGAAGCAAAGAAGGTTATCAGAGAGGGTCGACCCGATTTCTAACGGGCGACCGTCTCGAGGCACCATGAGTGAGAAATAACGGGCTTCCCAAAATCACCTGGGCCCGTTATTAGCCGTTAGAAACGAAACCTGTTGTTGGAAACCATATCGCGGATCCTTACGCACGTTTTTTCTTATAGGCAGACAATCTTTCGATTATTTCCATTTTTTTCTTTTTTTAACTATCAAAATTTAATATTCAAATTATATTAAATATTTATTTTTAATATTATACTTTCTGTGTTTCGTATAAAAATATTATATATATATATATATTTTTTATTTTTCTCAATTTAATCAAACGCGTTACAACGTTTCTATTAATAATTAATTAATTAATTTATTTATTTATTTATTTTGTTTTTTTTGTGTGTATATATATTTTCTTTATCAATTAAAGAATATATATAAAGGAATATTAAATGAAAGGAAGTAAAAATGATATTTTGAAAGTGCAATAAATAAATGAAATAAAGAGTGTTGTTGTTAAGCGTGGGTTGACCATGTCAACCGTTTAAGGATTCGGCTAAGAAGAGATCGTCATTGTGCCCTGTGAACGTACCGCTACATTTACCTGGTCCCACTCTGACCCACATTCTTCCTTCCTTACAACGTTCACCAAGCAAGATGCAGTCGCATGTTTTCTGCTTGCGAAAAATAAGCTTCTCTTCGAACATCAACAAATTATTCGAATCATATTTTATTAATCTTCGATACGTTTATTACGTTATATACGGATTTTTTTTATAACAATTGAAACACTCGATGTGTAAACAAATTCGTTTAGATTTAACAAAAATTATATTTTATTGTTCAACTTTTTGTTTCTTCTTTCTTCTTTTTTTTTGGGACGCAGTTGCTTTGCATTTCTGTTGAATCTGAATATACTTCTGTATGTTCAATTGAATTATTATTATTATCAAAAAATAAAATTCATTTATTAATTATGCATATAATATTATTTTTTTTTCTGGTGAAATTGTGCATTGGTTTTTTCCAATCAATTTCTTTTCTTTTTTCTGTTCTTTTCTCGTTGGAAATATAATTTCGAAGAAATCGTTGTTAACGTCATCGAAATGAAAAAGAAAAAGAAAAAAAAAAAACCTTTATATATTCGTTATCGATGCTCGATTTATTTTATTATCGTTCGATGAAAGATCTGGAATATATTATCACGGATCGATGCCTTCGAATTGGTACCATCGTCCGGATTTACACCGTAAACGGCGTTCGTTTCGCTTCGGTTCGTTTCCTTTCTCGTAAAAAAGTATTTACCTATGGTGCACCATTCTTGTCCTTCGTTCTTTTAACATTTAAAAACAAATCGCGATCTTCCTTTTTCATTTCCTTATTGTTCTCAATTTAACCATGATCTATGATAAAAGAATAAATTTAATTTTAAAAATCATTCACAATTTGCATAGTAACTAAAAAAAGTATTGACAATTTTACATTGAAAAAAAAAAAAAAAATAAGAAGAGAAAATTGCATAATAAAAATATTTCATTGTTTTACACATGAAACGTCGAATGTTTGTTTTAAATATAATACGTAAAGATACACAATATAATTCTTAGAAGAAAAACGTTCCAAGAAAAACGAAAGAAAAATACTTGCATAATATAATAAATTAATATTTTTATTATTTATAAATTACACAGCATTATATATTTTGTTTATGGTAGAATATTGGTCAATTTTAATTGTTCATCGTAATGTTGTTTTATTAAATTCGATCAAAGTTACGTGTTCAAAATGAAACCTTTTGGTTTATATTTCATTAAAACGAAGTCACGTGCGAGAAGTTTTATTTATAGGAAAAAAAAAATTGTAGAAAAATATCGATAGAAGAGAGATCGATGTTTTGGTCGATCGTCATTCGAGAACGACGGTTTCGAGTTCAATAACCTGAAGAAGGTCCTCCTCTCTGGCTGTGGGAGACTTCGATAACTAGAACTCACTCGAGTGAGAGGAGCACCAGTAAATCTTTCTACTTTGAATTAAATCGGAGATCTAGGTATAGATCTGCATGCAAAGAACACGGTGCACGATGATCAGAGAGAATGTCTATCGATGATGATGATGATGATGATGACGATGAATACGACTTTTTTTACAAAGTAATCAATTATTTGATTGTTATTATTATTATTATTATATTACGATTTATTACAATTTTGTTTTTTGTTCTATTATAAATCTAAATAAATATAAAATATCTAAATAAATCTAATCTATAATAAATCTAAATAAATTTTCTAAATACTAAAAAGTATGTAATATAATACTATATTAATATTTC
>NW_014569829.1:39025-43956 GCF_001313835.1 Polistes canadensis
TCCCCGAAATATAAAAACGTATAGGAAAATAAATAAAAATTCGATAAAACAAAACAAAACAAAACAAAATAAAATAAAATAAAATAATATCGATCATATTTAAATTTAAATAATATTATAATAATTTATCTTACAAAATATTAATTAATCCCCGAAATATAAAAACGTATAGGAAAATAAATAAAAATTCGATAAAACAAAACAAAACAAAATAAAATAAAATAAAATAAAATAATATCGATCATATTTAGATTTAAATAGTATTATTATAACTTATCTTACAAAATATTAATTATTCCCCAAAATATAAAAACGTATAGGAAAATAAATAAAAATTCGATAAAACAAAACAAAACAAAACAAAACAAAACAAAATAAAATAATATCGATCATATTTAGATTTAAATAATATGGATCACATAGATCCCTTTCACCAAACTGAATAATACATAAATCATAATTTCGATAAGGTAGAAATCGGTATTGTGGGACATAAATAAGATAAATCGACGTATCTCCCAGCTAAGTTTTTCATCATTTTTCTTTTCAACGGTAACATCGCGACGCGTCAAGTTTATTGAGAAGATGAAAAAGAGTAAGAGAAGGAGCAGGAACAGGTGGAGGAAGAGGAGGAGGAGGAGGAGGACGAGGTGGAATAGGAGGGGGAACGGGGGGGGATTGGAGGAGGAGGAGGAGGAGAAAAGGAGGTGTGGGTAAAAGGCATCGAATGAGTTTCTCAATCGGCACGATTCGAAAGAGTCGTGCTTTATACTTCGCTCTTTTCTATTTCGGGACACGTCCGCGTGTCTTTCTCAGTGAGAAGCAACATAATGAAATTTCTCCTCTTACCTATCACGAACGTCATCGTTGATCGTAAGCCACATAGTTTGAAACCTATAAGAATTATAAGAATATATATATATATGTATATATATTTACAATCGTAAAATCATTGAATGATGTTTGATGTACAATTTGTCAAATTTTTAACAAGTAAGAATAATTATTGAATAATTAAATCATATCAAATATATAAATATAATATTTAAATTACGATGATATAAATGAAAGAAAGAAAAAGGTAGTTTGATTTTCTGACTGATATAATAATCGGGATTATCGAGTTTCCTATTTAAAAATGCATCTAACAGTAAATAAATGATGGATCAATTTTTTCTTTTTTTCGTCCAAATCGTCGAAACGATTCGTCTAACTCTAATATAAAAAAAAATATTAAATAAATAAGAGAAGAAAAACTCGATAATCTCGATCATTCGATTTATGATATATACGTCAAATTAAATTGAACAATAAGTCAATAAAATCAATCAAATATCATCGTGTGTGATAAAATGCAAAATAAAAATTTAAAAAAAAATCAGAAGAAGAAGAAGAAAAAGAGAAAAAAAGAATAACAAACCGATAAAATATAATTACGATTAGGAATAATTGGACACGTAAATAGGATTCATGAGGCGCGGCTCTCGTAACTTGAAAATACTCTACGACCAGCTGCAAGAGTTGTTGTTGCTGTCGTTCAACCGTGGGAGGAAAACAAGGAGGAGGAGGAGGAGGTGGTGGGTAAGGGGTTAGAGGGGGGTTTGAAGTGATAGAAGTGGCGAAGGTGGACACGAAAGACGTGATGGTAGTGGTGGTGACGGTAGAAATGGTAGAAATGTGTTGATGGGGGTTTTAACGGGAGAGGAAGGTGCATAGAGGGGAAAGAAGGGGGGAAAGAAAAGAAGGAAAAGGAGGAAAAAGGTGGTGGGACACCTGGAATGTGTGTAAGGTAAGCGGCAGTGGTGGCGGCGGCATCCGGGCAATGCCCTCGCATGTAAACAATCAGAAATTGCAGCCCCGGTTTCGCGAGTAAGCAAAGCAAAGCAAAGCAAAGCAAAGCGAACGAACGAGTGCACACAAATCCATACACACATGCATATATACACGAGCAAACAGGAGTTTAAGTACGCGTTGCACTTACACGATTGATCGCACACAAGCAATTACATTACCGCATGGATATATAAGTGATCTGACTGACCGAGACCGGTTCTTCTTGCCTTTTTACTCTTTCCGTTGCGCTCCTTTGCGTTCAACCGATCAACACAACCCTCCTCCTCCTCCTCCTCCTCCTCCTCCTTAAATTGGAGTGAGAGAGAAGGAATCTCTTTTTTGGAAAATTCTATTATATTTTTCTTTCTTATATTTTAAATAATAATTTTGTATATATTTTGGTTTTTGTTTGTTTGTTTGTTCATACGACGTATCATAAATTTTTAAATGAATAATTTTAGGTAGATAATAAGTTTGAATGAGAGAGAATTAGATACAGAAAGAGAGGGAATATCTTTTAAAAAATTCTATTATATTTCTCTATTTTATATTCTTAACAATAATTTTATATATACTTTTATGTTTGTTTGTTTGTTCATACGACGTATCATAAATTTTTAAATGAATAATTTTAGGTAGATAATAAGTTTGAATGAGAGAGAATTAGATACAGAANTTTGTTTGTTCATACGACGTATCATAAATTTTTAAATGAATAATTTTAGGTAGATAATAAGTTTGAATGAGAGAGAATTAGATACAGAAAGAGAGCTTTTAAAAAATTCTATTATATTTCTCTATATTATATTCTTAATAATAATTTTGTATATATATATATTTTGTTTGTTTATACGACGTATTAGAAATTTTTAAATGAATAGTTTTAGGTAGATAATATAAGTATGATGTCAGAAAGATAAAGTTGATTAATTATTTAATTAATAATAATTTTAACTAAATAATAAGATTATATATATGTGTGTGTTAACAGTTTTGTATATCATTTGATATAAATCGTATTGAAAATATGAATGAAATTTTGTGTATTGTTACAATTTAGAATGAATTTACTAAGGTAAAGATTTGTTCATCGATTATTTGAATATTTGTGTGTGTGTTGTTGCATTGACGGGATATGTGTGAATGCGTGTGCAAAAGTAGTAGAGAAAGAGAGAGCATCGAATTGTAATCGACTGGAGGATTCATTATGAAAGAATGCAGAATGAACTGACGATGCGTGACAGGAATATGACGTTAGTGTTTATAGTAGTAGAATATATATACAATACAATTCGATTAGGTGCGTCGTAATCAAGAAAAGATCGTGATATTATTATGCCATTGTGTGTTTAGTGTCGTAGGACCTACTCGTGCAATAATACAATCATTGTTAAGATCGATCATTTCATTATATTATAAATACGGATAATCATTTATACAATTGTCATTAAATTCTACTTTTAATTAGGTTAAAGGGACTTTTAATTAAATTAACATTAATTGATTTTTTCTTTTATCATACTCTTTATATTTAAGATTAATAATAGAAACAAAATTATGTTGTTTCATTTGATTTTGATTTTTCGACCTATTATCGAATAAAAAAAACATTTATTTGTAGATTAGGTCATTTCGCGTAAGAAATTATGGCGTTGGTTTTGAGTTCATTGACCGACCAAGCCGACCTTCTACGAGCACACGAACAAGGATTCTGGATCAAACGACTTCAAACAGTTTCCTCCCACTCTTCTTTATTTTATCCCCCTACCCCCCTTGTATTACTTGCGATTCAATTAATAATAAACGTAAAAGAGAGAAACTAACTCGGTTACGTATTGATTCAACGACGACTCATATACACACACACATACGTAAGGAATAATTAATTTAAACTATCGCGTTAATCTTCTTTTTGTTTCTCTTTTTTTTTTTTTTTTTACATGAAACGATGAGTTCGAATACTGTATAAAATCATGTCAAAATTATTCTATATAAAAGTATAATCATATATGTTTTTAAATATAAAAGTACTAATCAATTGATTAACGTTCTATCGAAAATTATTATTCACGAGCGTTAAAAAAAAAAGGACATATATATATTCATAAAAAAATAAAATTATATCCAATTGAATGTTTAACAAAATATATATTTTATTTTATTTACAAAAAATAAATAACGTTATTCATTTTATATACGTTTTCAGTGAAAAATTTTGTACAAATTACAACACAAGAGGGAGGAAAGTCATTTGAACGTTTCGTATTTAAAAAAACTAATATTTGAATGATATTCTTTGATTTAAATATTTTTTTTATTTGATGGTATATCATATTTTCGTATGAAATAATTTGATAAACAGATGTATGCAGGTGTAAATCAATGCAATTTGTTGTAGTAATAGTAAGAAACTTTCGCGTTAAGTTTTCTCGTATCTCGGTGTGTATGCCAAGTAAGAAACAAGCAATCAAGTTCGTAGAAGAAGGAAGACATACTCTCTTCTCTCTCAATTGGAAGGAAGAGAGTATAACACGTCCTCCGCATGGACGGTCGTTCACCCTTCATGCGATCACAGACGGAGCGTAGACCGTGTTTCTTCCTCCCCCTCTTCTTCTTTCTTCTTTCTTCTTCTACTTTTCTTTTTCTTTCTCTTTTATTTTCCTATTTTTTTTTTTCTCTTTTTTTCTTTTTTTCTTTCTTTGCAGTCTATCCTTCGTCTCTTTCATTTCCTTCCTTCGTTTCTTCGTATTCAACAATTGCATCTCCCCCCCCTCCCCACCCACCACCCACCCTCCATCCCTCAGGTATTACTTGATCGTCGTTGTTAATTCATTTACATTTAATTTAAAAAATTTTCTTTTCATTGTTTTTTTCCCTTTCTTCTTTCTTTCCAATATGTTTTTGTTACGTTGATATATTCCGATCGATTAAAAATATATTGTAGAATTGTTCGGTAATAGTAATTTCTTGTGGTTTTTTTTGCTTTTTACTTTCTTTCTTTTTTAATGGTCAATAATACAGGAGGATTGTTTTGTTCTTGTATTTAAAAAATTCACAAAAGATTGTTTTATATTATTTTAAAGATAATATATTATTCA
>NW_014569829.1:44636-71210 GCF_001313835.1 Polistes canadensis
ATAAAACTGAGCTTAATACGCGAAAATTCAAACTTGAAGATTTGGCTAGATTAAATGACACTGGTATAAACGCCATTTAGAATTGTTATATATTATTTTAAGATATATTATTTATATACAATGTTTTATATTATTTTAAGATATATTATTCATATACATTATTTTATATTATTCGAAAGCATTGTTTTATATTATCCAGTTATGTCGAGATTAATAACCATTCATCGGTGCATTTATTTTCCATACTAATCTATCTCAAAACTGAATTCTATCTAAAACTCACTGAGTGCATCTTATATTTTTTTCTTTAATAGAAATTAATTAGCATCGCGCGTTTAACAAATCTGTATATAATTTTGTTTCCCCTATCACATTTGCAACGTCATTATTAAATCTTTGCAAGTATTTCACCTCCATATTTTCTCAAGATTGCAAAGAATAATAATATAAAAACGAATAGAAGATTAAATAAAAAACCAAAAAAAAAAAAAAAACATCCGATGGAAGGAAAGATCTTATCGCGTTAATGTGCGCGCGAACGCAAAATACCAGAGTTCATTAAACCTTTTTTAGAATATCTTGGCAAGTAAAACTAAGCCCGGGGGACTCCCTTTCACGAGATTTCCTTTCATTTTTTTGAACGAAAAAGAATCCCGTCAGCGAGTTTGTCGCTTGCTTTCTTTTCTTCTTCTTCTTCTTCTTATTTTTTGTTTTTTTTCATTTTAAACAAAACGTCCACTTTTGCATACGAAATCTGCGCGGGCGCGCACGCGCGTGTGTGTGTGTATCTCTGCGTGTGAAGAAAATCTTGGATTTTTTTGTTGTTGAAAAAATAATTGTTTACGAAGCCGGCACGTTTCTTTTATTGTTAATAATTATCGTTGAATTTTATTTCACGTTGAGATGACGATAAAAAATAAAAACGATTTACGCGTGCCCGATTAGGAAAGAATTTTTATTTAAATAAAACAAATGTGAGAATAAACGTATACGTGTACGATTGTAATAATGTACGTTAATTAAATCAACGGGAATATCTTCTTTTTTTTTCTTTTTCTTTTTTTTCTTCTTCTTCTTTATAGATAACGAAATGAAATATGTTCGAAGTATAACGATTATGTTTTAATTAAAATAACAATGCGATGAACAAACGATGATGACCAGTCATTATTATTTCTTATAAATCCAACAGATCAATGTTTTTCGTTTCTTTTTTTCTTTTCTTTTTTTTCTTTTTCTTTTTTTTTTTTTTTGGATCAACGACCGATTAATCCAATCACTCGAAAACGTGGGTCACGTTTTTTAAAACCAAGCTGCTCCTGTTAATATGCAACTATATCATAATCATAATTATTCTAAACTTAGGCTAACCCCCGCCCCCCTAATTTTTTGAGATACTCAACAATAAAAAATAAAAATACTATTATTTTATTAATTGAAATCGTAAAAATGATTTACACGTTAGATTAAACAATTTGTCTCAACTTACACAGAATATCATAGTTAATCGATTGGTTTCGTGTCACCTGTTGAAAGAGTATGTTACGTTTGTGCCTAAACCATAGAAAATAGAAAAAGAAAAAAAGAAAAGTAAGAAAAAAGATCTATCTATAGAAATCTAACGTGAAAGAAATCAACTTTCTAAGTCAAAGTTGTGTTTTTTCTATTTTTTTTTTTTTTCTTCCATATTAAAATGACACACACACGCACACGCACACATTCGCGCGCGCGCGCGTTTAAGTAAAAAAAGAAAAAAAAGAAGAAATTTAATATCTTGAAGTATTATAGTATGATATTTAATCATCGGTTCCTGTAATATTAAATATGAAAAAGATGTCGCGGAGAAGTGGGAGAACGAACGTTGTTGGGGTCATCAGTCGATGTTCGCGGTTACAACACCGATAAGAAGGTGTCATTGCTCCAAATGAAATCTTAGGGTTTTTCATCGTTTAATTATCTTTCAAGGATCATAATCAAAAGCGTATGCGAATGTCCGGAACGACCGTAAAACGATGACGACATCGTTGTCCAATCAAATTCGAGCATGTCTTGTTTTATATTTTTTCTTTCTTTTTCTTTTTTCTTTTTCTATTTTCTTTTTCGAATATGATTAGGTATACGAGTAAAAGAACGAAAGGATTAATACGATAAGTCTATCGAATGCGATACTTATCGGTTATTATGACCGAAAAATACATTTAAAATTCGAGTAATATTATATTAAGCTTGAATATATTTTGATTAAGGAAATATTTTTCATCTTTATAATTAAACAAAAAAAAAAAATATATAAAAACAACGTTGGAACAAGTATAAGTATATATGTCGTATAGCAACATTTTTCTGTAAAATAAAAAGAAAAAAGTAGTGCGACAATTGTGAAAAAATAGCTGAAATTTTGGGTGTGATAAATGAAATAATTCGAAGAAGAAGAAGAAAAAAGTAATTAAAAGATGCACATATATCTTTCGCATATTATATATTTTCTTTTTTTCTTTTTTCTTATTGATTCTTTTAATTGATTTATTCACAAACCAAGTGACTCACTCACACTTAGAGAAGAGGAAAAACAGGTAGGGAACGGAAGGAGAACGATAAACTTTTGGCCAGTTATGGCAAGGATGTACGAGCATTTGGCATGGTCTGTTGGCTGGTATCATTTGTCCGAATGTGGTTCCCCCATATTTGGACAGGTTGCACCGTACCGGACGAATAAATGTATACAAATCGGGTCAGACGCGTTGATTCGTGTCTTCTTGTTAAATCATCTTAAATTCGTTAATCGTAATGTAGAAGAAAATATATTTTAACAAATTTCGTTCATATAAGATATGTTAATCTATATTTCACGTTTTAAATAAAACCTTTGATCGTGTCATTATACGATTATCTCGTTCAAGATAGTTCATTAATATATATATACGAAGATAATTATTATCAAACACTTGACAATCTTAAAGCACAATTTAATTACGAACGACTCATGTTTCGTTTCAATAAATGATTTGATTTTGTTTATAATATATCTCAAAACGTAAGATTTATTTAAATACAATTCGTAAACAAATTGACACAACATGGGATTACAGAAAGAGAATGAGAAAGAGAGAGAACAGAAAATATATACTAGTGCACAGATACAGAAACAAATAGATTTTTCGATATCGTGGTATAATCAACGACACCGATGAACAAATTTTCCCTCTCTCTCTCTCTCTCTCTCTGTCAAATGAAATAGACGAGAATACATGATACGTTCGCACACTTCCATTCGCAAAGAAAAAATTAACAAATTCACACCAATTGTTGCATCAAAAAAAAAAAATAATAATACAAATCTAATAATATTAAAATACGATTTGTGCAATGAATCCTCAAGCGATATAATAATAATAATAATAAGAAGAATTATCGTTAAATGGCAAATAAAAAAGAAAGATTATGATACAATTTTGACGTTTGATACTAGAAATGTCAATAATAGTTAAGATAGATTAATCTTATCGCACTACGATGTTCTCTCTAGCACCGCATCGGGCCGTCTGATTGACCGAAGCGATTCTCAGTGCAACGAAGGAGGAACGTTTACCCCCACCATTGGGAATGGGACTCTCACCGGACTGTTAGCGGGGTCCACTGGTACGGATTTGAGAGGGGAACGGGGGAGGGGCCCCGAGGGTTTGGTCCGCCCTCGCACCCTCGTTCGTGTACAGCCCACCAACCACCCTCGTGGTGTTGGCTGAAGATCTGGGCCCGTTGCCCCTCTCCATTCTTTCCTTTCCCTTCCGTTCCCTTCCTTTCCCTTCCCTTCCCTTTCTCAACCACCTCCGCACGACTTTATTCAACTGAATGATCTTCTTTAAGTTGTTGTGGTAGTAGTAGTGGTGGTGCTGCTGTTACTGTTTCTGTTGTTACTGTTGTATTATACGTCAACGTGGGTATGCTCAACAGTAGTGGTCAATACAGGGTCTTTTGTGCTACGTTATATCTTGTATTGTAGCAAAGTAGCGATAGTGTGTCGCGATATGCTGTTGTGTGACGTTCTGTGGTACTCCTGCTGCTGCTGTTGCTGCTGCTGCTGTTGCCGCGGCCGCTGATCTACGGGGTGCCCCCACCGTGGCGCACAGAGGGGCCGCCGTGGGGCCGCTGCCTGATGAGTCACTATATAAGACAGGCAAGGACAAGAAGGTGTATGTTAGTACACACTCAATCCTCCCGTGGCTCGCACGACTCCCGACGTGACGAGCGCCGGCGAATTCGGCTCCGGCTGTGACCGACTTTTTTTTCTCTCTCTTTCTCTTTCTATCTATCTTTTCCTCTCCCTCTTTCTATCTCTCTCTTTCTCTCCTTTTCCCCTTCTCTCAGATTTTTTACTTCTTTCCTCCTCCTCCTCCTCTCTAACCGAATCTTATAGTCCCATATCACCTATTCCTCTTTCCGTCTCATTCTATTTTGCCCATTCGCTCATACACGTTCCTCCTATCGGGGTCCCTCTTGATAGAGGTCTGCCTTCTCCTTTTGCTTTCTCCCCCACCCCCACCCCACCCCACCGCAACCCCTCACCCCCACCCCTCTATATACCACTTTACCAACTTCATATATCCTCTCTTTTCGTTTGACGCACTCCTGATCGTTTAACGCGAACGAGTGCTTAACAAGTCGTCAAAGAGAAGACAGTTGTTCCACTCGAGAGAGGTACCTAGCGCATTCTTCGATTGGGATTCCTCCGGTACGCACGCACGCACGCACGCGTACCTTTGGAGGATCATCGGCCGATCGAGAGAGGATAAAGTCGCGTTTTAAACACGCGACTTCCTATCGGGAACAACCGGCATATTATAATCGATTGCTTATTTTTATCACTTTTTGTTGTTGTTGTTCTTATTCTTCTTCTTTTTTTTTATAATTTTTCTTTTCTCTCATTTATCGTGAAGAAGTAAGAGAAGAAAGTGGGTTGGTGGGGAGCTACCACCAAACCATTTTATAATTTGTGAGATACTGCGAAACGATTTAAACGTCGAATAATTATATTTGTAAATCAATCAATTGTAATTGAATTAATTTTGTTTAATATCGATTATTAATTGTTTTCTTTTTTTTCTCTTGTCATTGTCATACTTCCGATTAAATAATAAACGGAATCATTGTTTACAATTGTCAAGAAGATAAACTGTTGAAATAATAATAATCGTGAAGATGTTGGTGGAACATTTAATGCAGATGCTTTCCAAAATAATGGGTAGCAATTTGAATGAATTATTATGCACTTCGATCGTGTTTTTTGGTGTATTGGTACTTGTGAAGATTATTCAGTGGTTCAAGCTAATGCTACGTTTACCACCCGGCCCATGGGGTTTTCCGTTTTTCGGTTATCTACTGTTCCTCAAGGAAGAAACATATTTGCAATACATCGAATTGTCCAAAAAGTACGGAAGTATATTCTGCACTTATTTGGGAAAACAACTAGTCGTTGTAATAAGCGATTATCAAATCATACGTGACATGTTCCTTCAAAGGGAATTCACCGGCAGACCGCATACGGAATTCAGCAATATTCTTGGTACTTATGGTAAGTTTCTGAAACATAATTGTTTAATAATATTCGTTATAATTCATTACTTTTTTTTTATTATTATTATTATTGTTGTTTTTACACCGTTGCTTAGATCGTATTGAAAAAAAATTGCGAATTTATCGATCGATTGATCGATCGATCGATCAGAGTTTATTTTAGCGCATCATTTCTAAACCACTCTCGTGCAACTAACTTCTCGGTCAATGCTAACTCGTACTATTCGCGATGTTGTAATCGATCGTCAATGCGATACCTCGAACAGATAGATCGACACTGATTCGCGTACACTGAAAAGAAAAAAAGAATAAAGAAAAAAAGAAAGAAAAAAAAAACCCAAGTGTTGTACCGCGTGTATCGCATACGTTAGTTGATTCGAACTTAAATTAATAGAATGTTTTTTTCTCTATTATCATCATCACAGGTATCATTAACGTCGATGGTCATTTGTGGAAGGAACAGAGAAAATTTCTATTAGGAATATTTCGTAGTTTTGGTAAAACTGCTTCTCACGGAAAGAAAGCCATGGAAACGAGGATCAAGGTAAGCTTTTTATCGAATCAAATTATTTGTTATTTATTTTGCGAATGAAGATGAAGAAGAAGAGAACAAGAAATAATATGTGTTTAATCAATCGGTTTTATTTTTGTTTGTTTGTTATTATAGCGAGAAGTTAAAAGTTTCCTCGAAATTTTATTAATGACCAGAACTGAACCAACAAGTCCAACGCATTTACTCGCTACGTCAATTAGCAACGTGATCTGTTCATTCTTAATGAGCGTACGTTTCGAACACGGTGAAATGAGATTCAAAAGATTCATGCACCTAATCGACGAAGGATTCAAACTTTTCGGTACAATCGCGCACGTCAACTTTTTCCCAATTATGCGTTATTTGCCACGTTCAAGA
This sequence comes from Polistes canadensis, assembly GCF_001313835.1. Taxonomy (NCBI): domain Eukaryota; kingdom Metazoa; phylum Arthropoda; class Insecta; order Hymenoptera; family Vespidae; genus Polistes; species Polistes canadensis. Next base: position 51,118 of record NW_014569829.1, read on the forward strand.
GAAGTCAGGAATAAAATCATCAAGAATATCGACGAGATGGGTTTGTTCTTTCAAGAAACTATCGAGGAACATCGAAGGACATTCGATCCTAACGTAACTCGCGATCTCATTGATTCTTACCTTTTGGAAATTCACAATGCCAAGAACGAAGGACGCGAGGCCGAATTGTTTCAAGGAAGAGATCACAGTGAGTTTATCCATTTTTTTCAATTCGTAAAATTTTTTTTTATACGAAATAATCATCGTCAGAAAAAAACAACACAAATTTTAAGCACGTTAAAAAAAAATGAAAAATAAAATTTCCAATTAAATATACGTATTTTTGTTTGTTTATGTTAACAGATCGTCAAATGCAACAGATACTCGGTGATTTATTTTCTGCCGGTATGGAAACGGTCAAGACAACTTTGGAATGGGCAATAATCTTCATGTTGCATTATCCCGAGGCTGCTAGAGCGGTACAAGAGGAATTGGACATGGTCGTTGGAAGATTTAGAATGCCAAGTTTGGATGATCAAGAATTTTTACCCATTACCCAAGCAACTATATGGGAAATTTTACGAAAATCTAGCATTGTACCGTTGGGAACGACTCATGCTGCCACAAAGTAAGTTAATCCAATTTCAAATCTTTGTATAATGAATCGATAAAGAAAGAATGATATATAGAAACGAAAAAAAATATAAAACTATTCAACTTAGTCTGTTCGATTGACGGGAATTCAAATCGTATTTCGCAACGGGACGAAAAAACGGTGAACCTCCCCGTGTGGGAGGGAGCCTTCCTCTTCGATGAAAATAACGCGTTGTGTTCGCGTGTGTGTCTTGTTATAATGTCGGAATCTCGTTCGCTTGCGATTGCCGATTATTCGGCGAGCAAAAGTGAAAGCAAAAGGTGCGTGGCCTGGGCCCCCTCGTGTCTGCTTTTCGGCCGGGCCCACCTTTACTCAAAGTTGCTTGCTTGCTTCGAGGTCGACGACACCGTTTTTTTTCATGGTGTGACCGAACAAAGAGCTTCAAATCGAGAAAATTTTAAAGAAAAAAGATAGTTTACTCGTTAACCGTAAATTTCCTTCCTCGAAAACAGGGTGGGGGTTGAAAAAAATGTACGTAACGTTGACGCGTGTCTCATATCACTTAAATAAATGCATGATTCTTTTTAAAAATGAAAATAATACGAAAAATTCGAAATCAAATCACATGTTTCTTTAATCCTAATCGTTCGTTTTGTTTGTTTGTTTTGTTTTTTTAAACAGAGATGTTATGGTGAAAGATTATCTAATTCCCGCTGATTCCCAAGTTGTGCCAAACATATACGCCGTACACATGAATCCGGAATTATGGGATAAACCTGAAGAATTTCGTCCGTCACGTTTCCTCGATTCCGAAGGGAAACCACAAAAGCCTAAACACTTCATACCATTTGGTATTGGTCAGCGCGTATGTCTAGGAGAAAAATTGGCAAACTATGAGATATTCTTATTCTTCAGTTCTCTTTTACACATCTTTGACATCAGGTTACCGGCTGGTGCATCGTTACCAAATTTACGATCAAATATCGGAGTTACATTGACTCCTGACCCGTACAAGGTTTGTTATATTCGAAGAAACTTCGATATCATCGATTTCAACATTGCCCCCGAACAAAACGGGCCACTCCGTAACGTTGGTGCTGTGTAAAAAGATAATTAAACAAAACAAAAAAAAAGAAGAAGAAGAAGAAGAAGAAGTGCCTCGAGACGATCACGGTTGTTGTTCCTATCGCTTTTAATCAGAGGATATGAACTTTCGTGCTCCTCGCCGAGCGTGTACCGAAACAGGAAAGAAAAAATAACTCTAATTGAGAAAAAAAAAAAAGAAAAAAAAACAATTCAACAAAATGACACCAAAACGAGACAAAAAAAGAATATATATCATAGAATTTTAATAACAGATGAATAAGATTAAGAAGAAGAAAATCTTTCCTCGGTTCACGCTGATCAGAGTACAAAAAAAAAAGCCTCTACGGTTCGAAGAAAACGTCTCTTTTTCACCAATCACAGCTTTACTTACTACCTAAACAAAAAAAAAAGAACGAAACAAACATTTCTCGCTAATTTTCCTGCCCAATCATTTCATCATACTTAACAAATATCGCCATATGAATATTTATTTATCGCGAATTACTACCCCTTACTCCTACAACCACCTACCTACTCGCCCCCTTAAACTATTACCATTATTATATAGATATATAGATATATTTCTTACCACAAAACACACACATACACACACATATACACTATCTTAAGCTTAAAAAACTTCAGATTATTACTATATATATATATATATATATATATATATATATAATTTATTAACCTTACACAGACATACACACACACTGAAAGACACACTTATAATTTCGTTAGAATCGATATTAGGTGTCTATAAACAATTACGTTCATAAATGTTAACTTTGTTCTTACGTTTAAATAGATGCCAACGAGGGTGGGGTTTAATTTATGGAGTAAGCGGACGGATAAAATAATAATAATACTTGTAAATAGTTATCGTTTAAGAGCGTGTGCGAACGTGAGAGAATATGAAAGAACGATTAACAACAACAAAAAGAATGAAAGAACAAAAAATGAGAGGGAGACAGAAAGAAAGAAAAAGAGCAAGAGAGAGAGAGAGAGAATTTCTGTTTGCGTGTGTGTGTGTGTGTTTCTGTATTTGCATGTTCATATGCATGCCTGCGTGTTACGAGCGTTGAAAGACAACATGCATGACGTTGTACTTGATATGCTAATTTAATGATTAATAATAATCCTCTCTCTCTCTCTCTCTCTTTCTTTCTTTCTATCTCTCTCATTCTCTCATTCTCTCTTTCTTTCTCTCTCTCTCTCTCTCTCTGGTCGACGAACCGCGTGCCCCGATTGTCGAGAACGCGAGATATGACAGAGAAACTTAAACTGCCTTCATCACGCCCGGCGAGGGACCAAAAAAAAAAGTAAATTCCTCTTTAGTGTGTTTGATAAATTTATTCTTTTTTTTTTTTTCTCTCTCTCTTTATTTTATTTTTTCTCTTCTTTTTCTTTTTTTTGAGAAATCAAACTCCGAAACACCAGCGAACAGCAATGTTTTAAGCAGCCATGACACGTGGCCCCCCTCCTTCACCCTACCACAAGGGTCCTTGCCCCTCTTAAGGGTCGAAGTCTCTTTTTATTATGTTTTTTTTTTTAACCTTTCTTTTTTATTCCAAAAAAAAAAGAACACAAACATTCCATAAAAATTTGTCAACGTGATTTTTGATTGATCGATTTATTATTTCTTTTTTCTTTTTTTTTTTTTTTAAACGAGGTAGCAACGAGAATGATCGTTGAAACATTTGATAAATAATTTTTTTTTTTCTTCATTTGTTTAATTATTATATTGATCGTTATTTTTGTTTCCAATTTTTTCGTTTCATTTTTCTTTGATTTTTTTGAGGGGTCGGGAAGGGGTCACGTGATTTTTTTCAACGGTAAAGATCGTGAATTATTATTCTGGAAAAAAAAAAACAAAAAATGTTGCAACACGATCGAACATGGCTGCCCAATTTTTTTTAGCTTTTTTTTCCTTTTGTGTGTGATTTTTTGTATTCGTTTTGCCTGCTATTTCTCTTGCATGTATTTGATGATTATTCTTTCATTTTCTAGGTATTATGACGATAATTATCGTCAATTAAACAGGTCATTTAAATTAGACCATGAAGATATAATCATTAAGATGATTATTTTGTAATTATTATTTTTATTAATCTCATCTTGTGTCATATTATTTAATACGTTAAACGTATACTTACCTATTTTTATTTTTTTTACATTTTGTTCACATTAGAATTAATTTTTCGATTGCATAAATTCAGGATTAAATCAATAATTTTGTTTTTCAATCGTAGGAGAAAATAAAAATGTTTGCCATTGATTAATAATCATTCCGTTTAACGTGTTGAATAATGATGATCATGATAATGATGTTGATAATGATAATGATTATTATTATTATTATTATTATTACTATTAATGAATTATTTTACAGTCATCGTCATGGCCGTGCCATGTTAATTACGCGCGAGCGAGATTCGAGTTTAAAAACATTGCAATATCGTTCCTCTACGTTGCGAAGAAACAGAAAAAATAATTATTCATTCGAATCAAATTTACATTTTTCTTTTGTTTTTTAATTTTCATTTTTTATCTCCACAAGAAACGTGCTACTTTTGAATATTAACAATTAACAACGCGGAACGATAAAGAAAATGATTTTATCGAAGCACGCTCGAATCACGGATTACCGCATTGTGTTCACTCGTTGATCGCGAAATACTGTGTTATAATGTTTGTTTTGCGTTTGTATGTGTTTGTGTATTCGTCTGTGTGTTTTTATGTGTGTGTGTGTTTTTTTTTTCTATATTAATAAAAGCAATGTTTTACAATTGGCACAATTTTTAATGTAATATCACCTGAATACGTTCCCATAAATTTTATTTTTCCTCCTTTATCATACGATACACGATTTTTACGTAAGATAAAAATTATTTGAAATTGTCATAATTATATTAATTCCTTTTTTTTTGTGTTTCAATTGCAATCGTATAAAATGATATTTTACAAATATGATTTTTAAATAAAATTGAAAAAATAATTTTTGTTTCGATGTCACACGAGGCTTAATTGTTAGATAAAATTAAACACGATTGATCAAATAAAGTTTCAGTTTTATTATAGATACGATCTCGAATGTGTAAAGTTTGTTAAATCCTATTATTTCTCAAATCGAATTAATCAGATTTTTTAAATAAACATCTTCGAGAATTGTGTGTACCTCTGTTCAAAATTTTAATCTAACCACGAACGTACAATAAATTCGTACAAATGCATTTAAAAATCTTTCCTTTAACATATCAGCGAATAATACAAAATTACAATGAGCTGCAGAAATAAATAGACTAATGAATCAGTCGATCGTTATACTGAAATTTAAGGTAATGTAACATTAAATAAATAATAATTGATTGCACAACCTTCAATGGTATAATATTCACGTCATTTTGCATCAGAATGATAATGTGAATGAGTTTACTTTGTAATAAAAACTCTTTTTTTATAAGAAATGATCTTATTTATCATGCAACTTCGCGAAAATATTTTAAGTAATTTCGTTTCTACGATTATTTAATTTTTATGGGGGAACGTCTACGAAAGAATGAAAAAGAAAGAAAATGAACGATTCGTTTACGAGTACCATAAAAGATTAAATTCGAACAGAAATGATAACCGGGTGTGTTCTGTCGAAATTTTTGCCAGTGGACATGTTTCTTTCAGCAGCAATTGGAAAATCGTCCCATCTACCAGACGACTAAAGTGAATTCAAGTTGACTTACTGGAAGAAGAGAAAGCTAGTCTTTCTCTTTCTTTCTTTCTTTTTCGTTTTCTTTTTATTTTCTTTCTTTTTATTCTCACGTTTCTATCGTAGGCCGTTGTTATGGGGAGGAGTGTGGTGGGAGGAGGTAAAACGGCGCCCAAAAGTCGTGCCATGAAAAAAATCACTCTCCCATAAGACAATGTTTGAAAACTTTCTTCGTCTTTAAAATTCCAAAGAAGCTTCCTGAAACAAAAAAAAAAAAAAAAAAAAAAAAAAAAAGAAAGAAAGAAAAAAAAGCAACTTCTTCTTCTTCTTCTTCTTCTTTTTCTAATCGTTAATATTTAATTAATATAATATGTTATTTATAGATAATCTTTTTAATTTGTTTAATTGGTATTTAATACTTTATGGGAGGAATCATCGTTTACGTGTTATATGGGGTTANTGGTATTTAATACTTTATGGGAGGAATCATCGTTTACGTGTTATATGGGGTTAAATTATTCAATATTATTTGAATTTATTGTCATTATTTATTTTTCCTTTTTTTTTTTTTTTATGGTTTAGACAAATCAATTCTTTATTAATATCTCATTGAAATTATTTTAATTAAATTAATTAAATTAACAATAAACGATTTTTTTTAACTTTAATAATTTATAAAAAAAGAAAAAAAGAATAATGAAACAATTCAACGCTCGCGTGATAATTTGAATCATCGATCAAATAGAAATTTCACACACAACATAAGTAGAAATATTCTGATCAATTCCCTAACACATAATTCTAAATAAATTTATTATGTTTTCTAATTATATTTATACAAATAAATAAAACGATCCTTTCCCTTTAATACAAATTGTTGATTACAAAGTTTGAAAAAATGGAAAAATCTTAAAACCCATTTGTAAACGTTGCACTATACCTACGATCATACTAACAATTATGCACACTTGTAAAAATCTCTGAGATATTTATTTCAAAATCTGAACAATTTCAATTAAGAAATAATAAAAATACCCTCACAATCAAACTATATATTTCTAATTATATTCTTTCATCCACACTTATCCAATAATAATAATAATAATAATAAACCACATGTTACGAGATCATCCAAACTATTAAACCAATGAATATAGTCTAACATCCAAATTCTAAACTTAACAAATTATTCATTACTTTTCCTTATCATTTTATTTTTTCTATATTAACCAACTAAACAGGGATAGATTTTTAAAAATTATCCCTCTAAGAAAAATCTCAATACCTTTACCCCTTTCGTAATATTATTTTATTAAATTACTTATCTCTCTCGTCTTCAAAAATAATATTATTCATAAAAATAAAATAATTAAATTAAAAATTATTAATTAGTATTATTAAATAGCTATCGTAGGAGAATTTGAACATTCAAAAGTACTAAAATTATCAACAATTAATCAAAACGAAATTTGAAATTTCCTACGATACCTCTATTTATTAATTATTTTATTATTTTCTTTCTTAAAATCTATCACCGAGATGCTGTTGAACAATACAAAATTTCTCGCTTGGTGTTGATGGTGGTGGTGGTGATGCAAGAGGAAGGGGTTGATGAGCGAAAATAAAAAGAAACAAAAGCAAATGATTTTGAACGAAGACTGCTTTTGGGGGCTGTTACGTAAGAGAAACTCACCCGTTCCGAGATTTCTAACGAAATAACGTCGTCGGTGGGTACATAATGGCGCGGATAAGGTTAATGACACGAAAGTCAGGTGGCCCCAAACCACACGCGAGTTACGTAAGGTCAGCTCGACTGCTACTCCGCAGAAGCCAAGTTGTGCTCGTTAAAGACGTGTCTTTCTGATCCTCCTTTCCCTCCCCCTTACCCCCCTCTTACTCCCCTTACTCACCACACCGTCACCCTCCTTTTCTCTCTCGAAAGAGAGTACACCTTAACTTCTTTCTCTTTTTCTCTGTTTATCTTGTTGCGAATATACCTAAAACACATCTGTTCATTTTTTTTATTTGAAAATTATCGATTGTCGATTAACCCCAGTTTTATTTTATATTATTATTATTATTTTTGTTTCTATTTCGCTCGTATGTTAATTAATTTAGATGCATTCGTTAATATTAAAAGAAAAAAAAATCGTATAATGGTAGTATTATAATACGATGTTGTATATATATGTATCTGTGATATTATTATTATTATTCTCGATTGAATAGGATTTTATTATGTTTTGAGTAATGGTTTATGAATGAAAATAAAATTGTAATTGAAGGAGGGGAAAGAAGAAATTTCACGACGACTGTTTGCTTTTCTTTTTATTTTTTTTTTCTTATGCGCGTGTGTGAATTATTTGAATAAACATTAAATATGAGAAGTAGTAAAGGAAAAAAATATTCGACGTTTCTTGGATATTTGTCGCGACGTTGTAGATTGAAATTTATTTTTTTTTGGTTTTCTTTTTCCTGCACGAATTATTTCGATGTGACAATTAATTGCGATAGTTTTAAATAGAAATACAAATTAATGAAAGGTAATTAATTTATAAATAATAATAATAATAATAATAATAATAATGTAATATTAATCGTTGTGAGTGGAGACACACTTGTAAATAATATAAGAAGAGTTATATTTTAGATTTTGTTACAATGTTTCTCACGGTATCAGAAATACTGTTCTTGGTGCTTGCGTAACGCCAATTTAGTGCATAATTTTCACAAAAAGCCACGGAGCATTCCGGCTGCCATCATTGCCACGAAAACGACGACATTTAAATCGCATAAGAAAGAGAAAGACAGATAAAGAAAAAGAGAAAGAGATAGAGATAGAGAGAGAGAGAGAGAGAGAGAAAAAGAAGAACGAATGAACGAACGAAAAAGGGGGCGGTTCTCCGAAGTAATAAAACTTCACACGCACGTCAAAATACGAATCATTTATTTTATTTTTATTTTTATTTTATTCGAGGGATTTTTGTTTTTTATTTTCTCGACGACAGATCTTTTTCTTTATTTTTTCAGTTTTGTTTTCTTTTTTTTTTTATTAATTAAAACTCGTCACTTAAAACACGAAATTTTTTTCATAATATTTTTCTACGTTTTGAATTCTAAATTAGTATCTTTTTGATTTACAATTGAAAAATAAATAAAAAAAAAACAAGAAGTAAAAAAGAAAAGGGAAATTACTTTGCAAACAATTCGAATATTTCATGAATTTCATAATGAGTCGTGTGTGTTTTGTGTGTGTATGAATTGTTATTCTTTACAATATGGTTCAGCCGTATATTCCGAAGTTTTTTGTTAGGATGTTCGAAGAATGGTTATGGAAAAAAAAAAGCAAGTGTTCCTGTATTCTTCAAAGAAAAAAATTTAGTACAGTAAGAAATGAGAAAATAATATTTATCATTTATAAATGAAATCAATTAACATTTTAATTTCAATTTATTTTACCGATATATTACATTTCTTTGAAAATAAATGTTATAATAAATTTCTAACAATTCAATAATTAATCGTTGAAAATAAATAAAAATTGATTGGTTGGAAAAATTGTATAAAGAAAAGAAAAACCAACACACACATATCCATTCATTTATCGAATTTAAATAAATTCACATATATTATAATATAAAATATTATATTCACATATATTAATAATAATAAATAATTCATATTATCGAATTTAAATAAATTCACATATATTATAATATAAAATATTATATTCACATATATTAATAATAATAAATAATTCATATTATCGAATTTAAATAAATTCACATATATTATAATATAAAATATTATATTCACATATATTAATAATAATAAATAATTCATATTATCGAATTTAAATAAATTCACATATAAATATTTGTCGTAAATATAATTATTAATTAGAACGTGACAATTACCAATTTCGGTAGTAGGTGAACGGGGTTTCTCGTAGGATCGTATCCAAGGCTACAAACATTATAAGAAATAAAACAGCCAGGGTGGTTACGCAACCATTGCAGGATTTCTCGAATCTCGCGACGAAAAGATATTCGAAGGAGATGCGAGTGAACAGAAAAAAAAAATTAAGAAATAAATAAAGAAAGGAAAGGAAAGAAAAGAAAAGAAAGAATGAATGAAAGAAAGAAAGAAATACAAAAAAAAATAAAAAAGGAGGATTGGTTAGCCAGCAGTATATGCAAAATCATTTCTTACCGTATGAACGAAGTTGACATTTTAACGCTTTTGCCCATAACCAAATACGGAATACGAAAAGAGGGAAAAATACTGAAATATCTTTTTAAAAATATATATACATATATATATATGTATATATCCAATAAATGTGCATAAGTTCTCTGACGATGAGTTGGAGTATAGTATTATTTTATATTTTGTCGAAATTCACTAAACACAAAAAGTAAGATAATCATCGAGAGGTATAATCGTGCAACGCAAAGTTATGCTAATTTTTGGCTGCATATTAAATCTCCATTAACGACCCTCGGATGATGCGTACACAAATGATTTTTGTTTCCTTTTTTTCTTTTCTTTTTTTTTCACCTCCCGAATATATGCCACGTGCATGTGCATATATATGTGTGTGTGTGTTTCTTTATGCATTTAAATCGTAGACGCGAAGGTTACCTACTCAAAAACGGACTTTAGTTTCAATGCTTCTAATAACATCCAATGCAAACTTTTTTGCCTTGGTTTTATAAAATAAAACAAAATCAAATAAAATCAAAATACAAGGTACATTACGACGAATAAAAGGTATATTTAAATTATGAATTTTACTAATAATAGGTTTCCTCTTTTTTTCTTTTTTTTTTTTTTATTTATTTATCTCGTATCCGTTCTGTAATTATTTCTTTTCTTAATGAAAGAAAATTAAAATTGTAGAATAAAACACACAGCACGTTTCAAACAAAATTTAATATAAAATAATTCTAAAAGTATATTACAGTAAAAATAATAATTATTTTAAATGTTAGGTTTCTTTTCAAATTAACGAGAGAAATAATTTCTTACTTACCAATGTTAGTTTTTAAAATACCTATTTACTTTTGTTCATTTTCATATTGAAGTATAACGCGTGTGATATAAAAATTCGTAATTATATTCTTGTATCCACGTTTATTGTATAAAAGTACATTACATTTATATATTGTTCGAATAATGAATATTATATTGTTATAGAAAAATATAATAATAGAAAACTACAAATTAATTGGAAAGATTTTCACGAAGAGTAAAAACCAAACGATGAGGTTTTGGAATTAAAGTGATACCACATTCTCCTTCAAGATCAATCGAAGAAATGTTTGGTGGAATCGAAATAACGAATCGATGAAGAATCCTTGCTGAGAATAAGAACAAAATCATTTTTGCTAATTCGTCTCCAACGCAGCTACGTTTTCCTAAGGAAACAAAAAGAAAATAATAAAACAAATGAAACGAATGAGAGAGATAAGAGGTATCATATAGATTTTTATTTTTAATATTAATTATTCTGCGTTACTTAACATCATTCATATTCATCTCGATTGATACAATTAAAAATATAAAAATATATTTCAAAGAATTCGTTGTCGTAGTGTGTTCAGTGTTGCTGAATAAACAAAAACAAAGAAACAAACAAAATGTGATCAATAAAACGAACGTAATTTAATCGAACCGTTGAACCGCGTTACCTTCGAATCGAATGATTGGTTGACTGCAGTATCCTTGTACTATGAACGGCATATAACATTTTTAGCGAAGACAGAATCTTTGCCATTTACTTACCAGTTTGGAAAGGCAAGAATGCTTCCGGTTTAGCGAGGCTACCATCATCGGCAATGAATCTGTCAGGTTTGAAATCTAAAGGATCTTTCCAATAAGATGGATTTGTATGAATGGACCATTGCAATGGTACAATCATTGTACCTTTTGGAATATCATATTCACCTATTTGGGTATCCTAAATATTTAACAAATACAAAATTATGATACATTATTATTTTATCCTTGAAATATATTACGTCACACAGATTCATATATGAATAAAATTATATTTCTTATTAATTATTTAAACACGCGCGGTATTTACAAAAAAAAAAAAACATATTTCAAGTTTTAGTTATCCGTGACATTTCTCTCTTTTTCTTCGGAATGTTATTTATAAGAATTAAGAAAAAGAAAAAACAAGGTGTATGCATTTAAATGAGAAAAGGTCTTTGAATCTGTTCGCGTGGCTTACATCAAAAGAAATAAAATACCTCGATAGTTCCGTGAGGTATACCAACTGGAACAACACTTCTAAGCCTTTGTACTTCCGCTATTGTTGCTTCTAAACGCGTCAAAATAAATCTATCCTCCAATGTTGGTTCTTTATCCGATAACACCTGTTGCATCTCTCGACGAATCTTTTCCTGATATTCACATACAGATATACATTATTGCATAAGTATTAAAATATCACAGATAAGTATTTAATATTGGGTATATATGTCCCTCAATTTTGAAGGAAATAAAATGTTAAATGTTTTTTCTTAAAATGGGGGAATAGCATACGAACTATTATTAAATTATTCCTAAACGATTGGCAATAGTTTCGTTTGGTATAAATATTGAATGCATAAAAACAGGCGCCATTTTGAAGTGCAACTAACCTCAATAAATTTTGTACTGCATCAAATTTTGTATTTCTTTGTATGAGTAATCGTATCGATCATATTTTAAATAAAAACAAACTTCAAAAGATTTTTTCCAGACATATTTTCACATATGTTTAATAATAATATAAATAATGATTGATTAATTTCGGATATTTATTGATCGTAATTTAATATTCCCGTTAGATGTCGGTGTTAACTAAAAACTTGCGCCATATTGAATTGAAACTAACCTAAATAAATTGTATTACTTTTTCTACGAAATATATTATTTTAATATTCTTTTTAAGAAAAAATAATACTTTGTACCTGTTCCTGCGGATAGGCAGCTACGAAAAGAAGAAACCAACGTAGAGTAGTCAAGGTTGTATCAGTTCCTGCACCGAAAATGTCAGCGAGCAAATGATAATATTGTTGTTCGGTAAAATATCCAAGGTTGTTCGATTCCATCATTCTGTTCGTCATTTCATCGTTGAATGCGGATAAAAGGCTATCGTTGTTAATGGGATTTGATCGATGTTCTTCGATAATTTTTTGATAAATTTGATGAGTTTGTACTTTGCCATCGATCAAATTGTACATCGTTTTACCATATTGAGGCAAAAATCTGCGAAATATAATAAATATTTCAGTGTTTTATATTTAATAGAAAAAAAAAAAAAAATACATTTTTATTTTTCTTATCTCAGTTAAGAGGAGAGTAAAAAAATTTTGTTATCGAGGTTAAATTAATTATCAGGTGAATCGATAACGAATAGCACGCCTACTCGCAATTAAACTCACCATTTATTCCTATCGCTTTTAATAAACTCGATTATAATATCGCAGGTCATTTTTCTTTCTTTTTTTTTTGTTTATTTTACGTTTACTTTTACTCTGTTTATTTTTCCATTTTTAAATACATACAACAATTTTAAATTCCAATAGATCTCGTACTCTCGTAATTAAATCTTTCATATGCATATTGAATTTGTCGTGAATCATCGTGAGTATCGTAGTTGGATCATTGGATGAACAATAATAAGTTTAAATAAAAACAAGAATAAGAAAATAATTAAATTGATAATATTAATAATTTTTTTAGTTTCTTTTTTTTTTTTACCACGAGTACAACGGAAGAAAAAGAAAAGATAAAAATGTTGATTCGTGGTAATAACAATTTGTATCTATCCGAAAAAAAAGTTAATCAATATTGAAATGAAACTTTTTTTTTATCATTATTTCCTGGGCTTACCTAAGAAATGGTAAAAAATTTAATGGTCCCGCAACGCCAATGTGTTTAACTCCTTCCTCTTGTAATTTTCGTAGCCACGTCCAAACACGATCGTCCTCGTCGTAAGTTTTACCGAACACGAGATCGTTCATCAAATTTCCTACGCAATGATGCAACGTCTCGTTCGGATCGAAACCATCTTTCGTAGATCGATCCTTCAATTTCTACGAACGAAAGGAAACAACAACAAGATAAAAAAATAAAGCACAAGAAATCCCATCGACAAATTTTTAAAATACAATTTATTCGATCGATCGGATTAATTAATTTATTTAATTTATTTATTTATTCTCAAATTTATGATGTGCAACCAATAATATTTGTACATGTATATTAATTATAAGTGAAATAAGAATAAGACATTGTAAAAAACTTTGTAAGTTGTGCAATAAAAACCTGATTATATTGTACATGTATATTTAATTTTAATGAAACTTAATTTTTCTTTTTGGGGGGAGTGTTTTCTTATTTCTATTTTTAAATATCCATGCCCACATTTTTCTTTTTTCTTTTCTTCTTCTTTTTATAGAACACATTTTATGAAATATATAAATTTTCCTACCGAAATGCATTCATTTACGACTGCGAGAATTCTTCCTTCCATTTTATCCCTTTTCAATCCGAATTTGACCATTCCAAGATTTTTCAAGCATCCTGCAACGAACCTCCTTTGATCTTTCCAAAGTTCACCCTCGGCGCAAATCAAACCTGGGAAAGGACAACAAAAAAGAAAAAAAAGAAATAAAAAAAAACGAGGAAAAGAAAGAAAGAAAAATTCTCTCCGCAAAAAAAAAAAAGGAGAAAAATAGTTTCTCGGATCATATACTGAGGTATATATATATATTTATTTTCACGATTTCTCTTTTTTTCCTTTCTTTTTCTTTTTTCCTACCCCTATTTTTCTCTCTTTTTTTTTTCCTTTTTTTTTGTTCTTTTTGACGAAGGTGATGATCCTCGGTGGTGGTGCACTTTCAATGCTTGAGAATAATAAATAAAAATCTATGGGTTGCCCGAGGAAAAAAAAAAGAAAATCAGTGATTGGTCGAATTAGAATGGCGTGTAATGGTTACGGGAAGGGGTAGAAGGGGATAAGGGGAGAAAGGTTGGGATGGGTTGGAAGAGAACAAAAAAAATAGCAAGAGGATTAACGTGACACCATGTAAGTAGGCGGTGCCACTGAACTCATCGAAGGATTAATACTTCAATGAATAAACAATAATCTCACCGCACCCACTCCTTTTTTTTCCTTTCCCCTTCCCCCCCCCCCTTCTACTATTTTTCTCTGTCTATTTCTATCTTGTATTTTCTTTTTTTTCTTTTTTTTTTTTTTTTTAATATTAATCTTACTCACTTCAACTGCCTAGTCGATGAGATAAGCCAGTTATGTTGATCGATCAAATCACGCTTGTTTGCAATTGTTATTATGAAAATTGTTAAATGATCGACTGGACGTTTATTTGACGATCACTCGTGGTAATTCTTTCGAATCACGAGAGAGATGTTTTATTTATTTATTTATTTATTTATTTATTTATTTGTTATAGATTGCATTCCAATGGAAAAACTGAATTCGGTTTTTTCTGTTTTATTAGAAAAAGAAAAGAAAAAAAAAGAATAAAAATATCTAGGAATACTTGTAATTTTTCTTGTGTGTGTGAACAGAATTATTTTCATTGTAAATAGTTTTTTCGAGATTTTTGACAAATATCAACGAACTTTCGTAAGATCATACAAACGAGTTGATCTTTCGATCTTCGTCTTCAACGGATTCAGGAAAAAAAAAAAGAAAAGAAAAGAAAAAACATAAATTATTTTCGTTCCTAAATGCTAAACGATTCTACATTTAGTCAATTTTGAAAACGTGAATATTTTAGCAATAATATAAATGACGGAATTTTTGTGTGATTATAATAAATGGTAGTATTTTTTTTATTTAGATTTTATATTAATAGGTTGTGTTAAATACAAAAAGAACAAAATATATTACACAAAGTTATTCATTCAAAAATATTATAAACATTTTTTCGAATGTCTTTTTTTATCAACGATTTATTTTAATCAATACTTAAGTATACCAAAAAAGATTATCTGACTATTAAAATACGAAAACATAATTATTGAAATAAAATAATTCAAATATTTGTTTTATGCAATATACAACACAGAATCTCTCTTTTATTTATTCGAATATAAAATATTAAATTTCTTTTCAACAAAACAACAGGATTAAAATTTGTTTTCAAAATATTTCTCTGATAATTTCGATTGAAAATAAGATGCACCAATGCATTTCAAGTAATCCAATAGAAATAAATGCATGCAAGAGCAAAATAAATGCACTGGTGGATGTTAATATTTGCATTAACAATAGACAAAATATTGTATAAGTTTAAAACAATAATTTAGAAATATATTGGATTAGAAATATAAATAATAGGTCGAACATTTGTCTCTAATTCGAGTACCAAATTTTCTAGCATCTAAATATATTGTATTTTTTTAGAGACCTCCATGAATGTAACTCCGTAATGACCCTTAAAAGGGTCTCCCGACAAATTCCATAAAAAAATAAACCAGATACGAGTGTCTAAAAAATACCCTGCTATAAGAAACTATTGTTCTAGGTTTATGGTAGATTAGAGAAAATGTATTTCTTGTTTTTTTAAAAAAACAGGAGACCTAAATTATTGGATCGCAAAATGTCTGAAAAATAATGCTGATCGAGTTCAAAGATACTTTTTGATATTCGAAACTTTCCGGTTACCAGATGAAACTAATCCTGAGAATAATAACCTAAAAAATCATTGATAAAAAATTATCTTTCAAGAAACAAAAGAACCTAAGAAAGTGATTTAGGTCTGAATATGACTCGACGATTCATTTTCCCAACCTCCTGTTCCCTTTGAACCACATGTGAGACCAGAAAAACAAAACCGAACATCATTGGCCTTCTTTAAAACTTCAAATTACAAATTGCAATACTAAACGAAATACCGATGACAAGTTTTTATTAGATTTATTGTTAGGTGTTTTTCTTCTTCTTTTGTATATTCAAAAACGCATTAGAGGGACGGGTTGAAAAGTTTTGTGAGAAAAAATAATAAATAATATAATAATCATTGGGAGAAAGCTTTTTTTTGTCGACGATTGTTAAAAGATCGATTGGAAATTTGTTTTTTTTTTGTTAATTAATTCTAATTAATTTTATCGTTAAAAAGTGATTTTCTTGTTCTATTTTTTGTATTTTTCGGAAAACGTGACTTATTTCTATTTTCAAAATAAATTTGTTGTTTGCGATATTACAGAAAAATGTAAAACAAAGATGACATTTTTAAATTGTATTACATTTAATAGTGTTTAAAAATAATGAAAAAGTTCATTTACGTGTAAAAAGTATATAAAACAAATGTGACATTTTAGAAAAATGTTTCCTGTAATATAGATTTTTTTGAAAGAAAATATTTCAAGATACTTTTAAAAGATTATAAAAATCCATGTTTTATATTGATGATAGTAAAATATCGATGCTGTGACGTTTACGTTTACGTTTACGTTTTAATCTTTTAAAAGAGGTTTATTTAACAAACAAGTCACACATTCGAGTATCGCTGCCAAGAGAATGATCTCGGAATCCTGATGATCCACGAGATTATTGAGGTTTACGATCAACGTGCTTAAAGGAATACCGAATAAGATCCTTCGCGATGATCATGCATCTTTTTGTTTTTCTTTTTTCTCTTTTTTTATTAGGCGTATCATCGTGTCACGAATTTTCGTTACGAATAAATAGAAGGGTTGTTTTTTTTTCTTTTTTTTAACTAACCCCCTTAATTGTAAATAAATTAGAAAAAGTTAATTTTTACGTAGCTTCGAATAGAAATATAAAAAAATACAATTTGTTATTGCATTAGAGACATTATTATTATTATTTTCAAACGTCTTAGTTTACAAAGAACGTAATAGAATCCAGATTCAAGGCCTTAGTTTTCCTTTCCTCAAATACCAACGATCTGTTCGCATTCTAACTATAATATCATCTAACGTAAACGTTTTTATTTTTTATACTGCGTGTTTTCCAAATATTAATTTACTTGGTGACAATTATTGATAAAATAATAATATTGATAATTAGCATTATTGATCGTAATGTTACTATTAACCAAAATAATTCACGAGATAATTATTTCAAATATTTACTTAAAAACAAATAGACAGTTTTCTCCACAAACAAACATACGTGGTACATGGAAAACAAACAAACAAACAAAAACAAACGAATAATTGTTAATCGAATTGTAATTATTTTTCCCTTGCAAGGTTCGATAAGTTTCTTTAAGTATCGATAAACAAATGAAAAAAAACAAATAATACAAATAAATTATGACGAAATTAACGATGATATTGTTTAAACTGCGCGATCAAATTTATCTAATTAAATTGAACAATACTCGATTAATTCGCTACTCGTTCTAATCATCATCATGATCATCATAATCATCATCAGTGGTGTCGAGTAGAATAGTCGATAGGTCAGTGTCGTATTTAAATGACCGCACCGATAAAACTTTCCGGGATGCGTCATCATCGTTACAAGAGTCCCTCACGAATAAATCCTCTCGACAATTATATATTCCTTTTCTTTCCTTTCCTTTCCTTTTTGTTTTTTATAATACTTGTTCGTTCATACGATTAGATGGAAAGCGTTAAGAAAAAGATTCAACAAGAAAGAAAGAAAGAAAATAATCAATTGAATTTTTTTTTTTTTCCATATATATATATATAGAAGAACGTAGAATTTACTATCGTTTCTTACGCAACTAAACAGCACACCTAGCTCATATGTCGTGTAATAGTAGTAGTAGTAGTAGTAGTAGTAGTAGTTGTCAGTTGCCCGATGGCATGATTTCAAGAGATGACATCATCGAAAAATAAGAGATGCAAGGAGGAGTAGCAGCAGGAGGACGAAGGGAGGAGTGAAGTAAAAAGAGGTGGAAGGGGGGTAGGGGGAGGAGGAGGAGGAAAAGAAGGTGGAGACATTTTCGCTGCAATTCGTGAACCGCCAAAAATAAAACACCGGTTTTTCGTGATAGTAGAAATGAAATACATATATATATATATATATATATTTATACATACATACATATACATATATATATATATATATTGAATCGAAGAAGAAGAAGAAGTTTCAGGGCCGGTCGTTCCACCTCACCATACGACTACGGAGAACCGATAACTGCAGTGAAGGGTGGTGGAGGAGGGGCTGGGAAAGAAGGTAGGTAGGTAGGTAGGTAGGTAGGTTGATAGGTAGGTAGGTGCAAAAGAGGGGAGGGAGGACAGGTAAAGAGAAAAGAGTTGGAGGACTCGAAGCTCTTACACACTGTCGTCATACTGTCCAAATACAGTCGATCGATCATTAAATGTCCCGTTTACTATACCTCGTAATACATCGATATTTGTTCATCGATTTTCACGTTAAATTAATCTATCGGTGTTTTAGATTCATTTAAAAACATTTATTTAGATTAATTATTTCGTTGATATATAATATATTGATTGGGAACACACATAAACACACACAAATATTCTTCATTTTAATATTATATTATTTGTAATTATATTTGCAATTTTTTGTTTGTTCAAATATTCTATCCTTACATATATAATTATATCATAAATGTATATTATGGGAATTAATTAGATCAATGAACAAGAAAACAAATCTTTTCTTTTTCTCACAACACGTAATATACTTATGATTTATTATAATATATTGAAGATTACATTTTCTTTTAATTGAATTTTCTTGATTGGGTTTAACGAAGGAGGGGATGAGGGTGGACGATTCGATTGCATGGTGAAAAAATAAAAAAAATTAAAAAGAAATGTAAATACTTGTTATACCTAAGACAAATAATATCGAAAATTATCCGCAAACGGTTTTGGAATTTTCGTTGGAAGGGAAAGAAAAGGCAGAGGGTGATGCGGTGAAACGGTTCGAAAGCTGTAAAAAAAAATCTATATATATTTTATTTCCCCGGGGTACAAGGTCGATGCATGATTTCACCAAGGCAAGGCAAAGAAGCGACTTCGCAAGCAAATGGGCTAAAATTCTTCGGGAAAAGTCAAGAAACCGAGACGTCCTTGACATTCGAGAGAGTTTCAACGTTTATATTTTATACGTTGGTAGGTATGCCAGATGGATATTGGCATAGTGATCTTCTCATTCCGATTGTTGCTTTTTTCTTTTCTTTTCTTTTCTTTTTTTTTTAAGTAAAACAACTTTTGGGAAAAAGGGGTAACGAAGATTTTCGAGCGAGACGAAAAGTGAAATAATTGTAGAAAGTAAAAAAGAATTCAAATTATGTTTAATTAAACATACGAAAATCTATAGAAAAATTGTCTATGATGGTTAACATACTATAGAAATCATTTTCATGAGATATCGCGAATGTTCGTGTTATTCTTAATAAATAATTTATTATCAAAATCCTGACACAACCGTATCAGAGAACAATGAACTCTGTAAAATAATGATTTTTTCATAATTAAATATAAAAATATAATACAATAATAAAATACTATATATAAATAATATATATAATATATAATTATGATTAATTAATAATACACTAACTAATAATATATATAATATAATAAACCCGAATCGTCAATTAAGATTATGCTAATAATTTGCATTGATCATTAATTTGTGTAGTACGAATAGAGGATGACCAAAAAAATAAATTCATATCAATGTTAAACGTCAAATGGTAAATTTATAATAAAATACAT
>NW_014569829.1:71858-78107 GCF_001313835.1 Polistes canadensis
CATTGACCAATAAATATTTCTATTACAAATTAAAGAGTAACCAATAAAAAATTCATACCAAACATAAACGTGTCAAATGAATGATTAATTAAAAACGATAAATAAATTCGGAAAGATTGTATAAATTTATTAGAAAAAAACAACAAAAAAATATAATATAAATTCCTTATAATGCACACTTAGGGACAAGATATATACATATATATATATAATACGGAGCTTTGTGTTTTTCTTAATGGAAAGAAGAAGTAGAAGAAGTAGAAGAAGAAGAAGAAGAAGGAGAGGCCGTCGGCACGTCCTTGCTGAACTAACTGTAATTCCCTGCGGATGCAGAGCAGAACCATCGTTGACGACAGCTGCTGCTGCTTGGGAACTTCCTTCAAGGAGACCAATAAAAGTGAGAGTCCTTCGTTTCTCCTCGGAATAAGTCTCTCTCGATGACACACGACTTACACACGATCAACCAAACACACACATCCATATACACGCGCATACCAATACGAATACATTGCGGTGGAAGGGAAAAGAGTCCGGTTTGGACTCTCTCGTACCTAACCTATCCTATTCAAGTGGGAAGACTCGTTGAAAAAAAATTCACGTGGGAAAGGAGAAAAATGAATTCATTAATAGAACTAACTGTTATGATGACCATCAATTCTTTTTTTGTCTTTTATATATGGGTTGTGTGTGTTTTCTGTTAAAAAAAGTAAAACTTCATCTAACTTGATAATAAAATATCTTATCGAACAATCAGATATTATATTTTTTCTCTTGAAAAAATAACACTTGGAAATATTTGACTCTCGTAATAGAAATAATTCGAATATTTATCATATGAAATGATTATTTTTGTTGTTATACCTATCTATGATTTTCATTCGCAGGAATATTCGACAAGGAGTAACGTTGACCTGAGAGCGTCCTCGCAAAAGGACACTCGCCTCATTTCAAGGCTTCACTTCTTTCGTAATGGAAATTTACAGAAATGCCTAGACGTTTCTTTACATTGTTTTATTATATTCCCTTTTTTTTTATTTCATTCGATTATAATCCCATAAGACCCATTCATATTGAAATTAAATATTGAAGTAATTTTTATCTTAAATATTTCGAAAAAAAATTCGAATGATCAATAATATCAACAAAATATTATACATTCATCATTTTTCAATTTAATTGTATCATATAATACCATGTTTATAGAAAAAATAAATAAATAAATAAATTCATTTATCAGATTAGATTAAAACATCAAATATTTCGTGTTAATCTTAATGCATTCAACTTTTTTCCATCGATTTGTAGAAATTTAAGATTGGTCTCTACCAATATAAGATAGTTGTTTCGATTCAGAGATAAAAAGTCAGTAAGTCAGTCTCTCTCTCTCTCTCTTTCTCTCTCTCTTTCATTCTTTCTCTCTCAACGAGGAGAGACACCAAGGACGTCGAGAATTTCAGGTTCTGTCGACCCGCTTAAAGGCCAACGCCGTTACATCGCCAGACGGTTTTGACGATCACCGCGTGTACGATGCATACAAACAGGTCGATGCACCGTGACAACGACAACGACAACGATCATGGTTTAACAAGAATTCTGCACCCATCTATCGATCTTTATACGATAACATTAACCTCACACACGTTAATACACGTCACCTGATTGGCTGACTAGATAAGTTACATTGCCCCAGGCCTAACTCATACACAATCCTCTCACTTCTTTCCCACCACCACCCCTACCCCCACCCCCACCCCCTTGAAGAAAATGATCCTCCTTGGTTGAGTACGAGGATTCTATATGCAGTTATATATATATATATATATATATATATATATATATAGTATAAAAGGTGCACGACCGGCCTCGAATCTTCTTGTGCAATCGTTTAGATTGAAACGATCATCTATCGCTTCCGAACAATTAACAACAACTATTATTACTATTACTATTATATTATTACTATTAATAATAATGACTTTAATAATGGTTACACGCGTGATTATATATTATATATGAATGTTAAAAATATTTATGTTAATTAATTGTTTCTCTCGTATCCAAAAATAAAATTATTCATAAATAGGTAGAACTAAAACAAAAGAACTATTTATAACGGATCAAGAGATAACGAAGTGTAGATGTATGGTGTTTTGAATATTTAAAAAAATGTATGTCTGCTTAAATAAAAAAGATGCTGAAGTTTAGAGATTAAGTTGCTGAATAGGTCCCAATTAAAGGGACGAAATGTGCAACTAATCAGAACGAAGTTCTAGTTCTTTTGAATGTACAAATTTTCTATGATACCTATTTATTATATTTATGTTAATGTTTTTGAACTCCTCGTCCGAACACTCACTTTCGATTATCTCGTTTCTATTAATATGTTATAGGTAATATACGGTCCCAGGTATTTCCTCGAGTTATGTTTTATGATTGAACAGGTTGTATACGATTGTAGAATAAAATATATATATGAGAGAGAGAGAGAGAGAGAGAGAGAGAGAATATAAAATTAGAGATGTAGGACAAGTTATTTTGTTACAATTCGTATTATTATTTAAATTAGTATTTTATTATTTGAAAAAATCGTTCTTATTAAATATCACACAATATTAATGATACGTTGATAAATTATCTTGATCATTTTTAAATATGTGAAATTATCTTTACAAAATTAATCATTTTCAATCGGTAATTAAATAAATATGTCAACAATCGTATCAAAAAAACTATGTTCTATTCGTTGATAATATAATTTTTCTACAATATATAAAAATATAATTATTTATCATTGATATAAAAAAAAAAAAGAAAAAAAAATAATGAAATTACCGTAAATGAAGTTGATGGTAAAAGGAAGAAATTTAGATGCGTACGTATAAAGAAGAGTTCATAATGTAAGTTGCATAATGCGTTTAAGAATAACTACAGGGAACTTGTTATCGTCATGAATAAGAATAAGAAGAAGAAGAAGAAGGTCTATAATAAATTAATCGGGTATTACGCAGAACATTATTCGTCGTACAACCCGCCATACCATGGCCTCATCAAAGAGAAGGAGGTAAGGTGAGGTAGATAGTACTGAACAGGTAAGAAACAAGCAACCAGTTTTACCAAGCTCATAAGAAATGTGAGCAAGAGCCCATAAAGGCTCACGTAAACGTGATGTCGGGTAATCACGGGTCTTGGACGGTGTACGAGGCACGCGCCTCCGTCAACGGATACATCTTTCCCCCCTTAATTCTCCTTCAATTCCCTTCTTCCTCTTTTTTATCTTGTTTCTTTTCTTTTCTTTTATCTTTACCCATGAAAAACCTTCCTCAAACGACAATTTTCCGCATATTTAGGGTTAATTTCTTACAGGTCTGTACGAATTAGGTTAAAAGGTATTAGATTAGGGTTACAAAACCTTCTTTTGATTATAAAATTAAAGGGAAACGATTATTATAATTATTAACGATACCAAAAAACTATTGTGAAATTGAAGGAAACGCTTGTATCAGAATTCTATCATTTCTTGTGATATTTATTTAGATACATATAATTATTTATTTATATTATTATTATTAATGGGGTAAATAATTTCGGGTAGCGGGAAGACACTGTTCGCAATTGTATAACAAACAGGTCTACTTCAGGGATACGACCCTGCCCACGCGAGCCTTGATTCTCTCCCATCTTCCAAAAACCGGGAGAAATCAAGTCCTAACCTAAAATCCTACCTAACTTCAAATCATTCACATTCCTTTTAAACTAATTCCTAACCCAATTAGAAGGGTGTCCAATAAGCGATTAAAATGACTTATTAATAATAATGATGATGATTAATATTACGGGATATTAGCAAGTATTAAAACCCCTTAAACTCCTAACCTAAAATCGTACCTATAAATCATTCACATTCCTCTTATACTAATTCCAAACCCAATTAGAAGGGTGTCCAATAGTCGATTAAAATGACTTATTAATAATAATGATGATGATGATGATTAATATTGCAGAATATTAGCGACTATTAAAACCCCTTAAACTCTGCAATCCTATTCACAGATCATCACGTATACTTGCATCCCTCTTATACTACTTTTGAACCCTGGGAATGTTCAACCACTTAACTTGACACAGTTCATGATGAATTGTTACTATTGTAGAAAACTAACCATCCTTAAAATCCAGGAAAATGTTATACCTTTTATTCCTTTTAAAAATGAAGGAATCCTATATCCAACAATAGATCAAATTCTCAAAAAAGTCTTGAATCTTTAGACTTGACACAAGCCGACCATTAGGATAATCCTTGAATTTAGGGTCTCTGTCATGATGATGGTTAAAATGTTGTAGAAAACTATTCACCTTCTAATACTCTTAAAAATTTAGTTTCAATACTTAGCCACACTTAAGGGATTCTATAATTTTATTAATATTTATTTTGTCAAACAAAACAAATATTACTAATCTAAATGATTAACGTTAATATATTAAACAATTATTCAAATTATTAATTCTAAATACGAATTGGAGTTTTAAACAAATGTTAAGCTTATTATAATATTAAAAGTCAAATGATTGTGATACGAAGAAAATATCGGAACATGTTTTTCCTTATCATTTATTGTGATATTAAAATATCACGTGTTTGATGATCGTCATCGTCGTTCTTGTTAATCTGACGTGATAGAAGAATAAAAAATAAAAGAAGGAAAATAAAAATGGAAAATTATTTACAATAATGACGTTCTTTAATAAACCAGTTGAATGATACGCATACTAACGCCAACGCATTTTCTTGCCTTGTCGATGATTATACGTCCGTAAGAACGTCATCGTTCTATCCTTGCACGACGAAATAGGAATTGAGAAAATCATTCTCCTACGATATTATTGGATTCTATTGACTACACTATGAGAAAATAAAGAGAATGACGTTTAATGGGTGCACCAACGCTAATACTTTTTATTTCAGATTACGTTTACATACTTTTATGTTAATAAAAAACACGTATCATCGTCACGAATATCCTTCGTATTAATGAATGACAGATTTTTCTGTTTTTTTTTTTAATTTTCTGCAAAATTACATTCGACCTTGTTATTCTCATATTTGTCGTTGAAAGAACGAACTGTTATTAACGTTCATGTTTAATTACGAATACACTGTTTTATTTGACATTAGATAAAATAAATGTTTGTACAAATTTTTAATATACTTTTACTATTATTTAGATGTGTTGCTAAATTCGACATTTTTATATCGAGTAATTATATTTATACAAGTATTAAATTTCTTTCATATATTTATCGATCGTTCGAAACAAATTTACATGAATGAAATATTTAAGACATTTCATGCATTTTAATTAAAACAAATATTTCCAAAACGAATCTCACTGTTAAATCATGAAATCAATATTACATTTATCCCTAAAAAAATTCATTTCGTAAAATGAATAATATACAAACTTCATACGAGTGTTTGCCTACACAACGAATAAGTAGTATAAGTCAATATCAACGTAATCCGTCTGACTAATCCTAGTGTTGGATTACTCGGATCAATAAGAAATAACTTAGCACACATACAGTAGTCATGCACACATGTACATTCATATATCATTTTTCTGTCATTAAAAAGAACATCCCTAAACGAAATATTTATCTACACTTTTGTGTTAGATTATTTTCTCATACACATACAATGAAATATACCAAGAACAAGGTGTAGTACCTGTTGGGGGCGAAGGCGTGGCCAAACTTTTCCCCCACTGAGTTTTACCCCTTCCAACTTATTGCAGATACAACGCAGAAGTAATGGTGGGGAATGGGGTGGGGTGGGGAGGGGTTTAGGGGGGTAAGGGGAAGAGTAAGATAGTACAAGAGAAGAAATCACGTGGAGAAAGAGAGAAAGATATATATATATATATATATATATATATATATATAGTAAACGAGAATTCTCTGTTAAGCGGGAGGATCCTCTGAGAATGAATTTTAGTGGTGGGGGGTGTTATTTCGAAAGGAGTGGGAGTAAAAACCATAAGGATGGGCATGGATGGTTTAGGCGCCTCGTGTAAGGCGCACAGAAGAACACGGACGTTGCAGTAGAGCGTGCGTTTAGGGGTGCTTTCTTCTTCTCTCTCTCTCTCTCTCTCTCTCTATCTCTCTCTCTCGGCAATATTTATTTTAATTTAATTAATTAACAATATCTATATATTTTATAAAAATCTTGCACGAGTTTTTTCAATCACCCAA
>NW_014569829.1:78272-82573 GCF_001313835.1 Polistes canadensis
CTTTTCTAATTAAGATTTAATGAGATATGAGTAAATCGAAGTACTATAAAAATATGTATAATAAAAAAAGGTTTATCTCTGTTATTGTTAGTTAGATAAGAATCTTCGACATTTGATATTCGAGGAAAAAAAAAAACACGTAAAATGTTTAATAACAATAATAATTTATTCCTGGGTTTTATAAAGAATCGAATCGTTAAAATTTGCCAAAAGGATAAACAAAGGTTAGAGAGGCAAGCAATGCTGCGGGCAGATAAAAATCAGCGATCTACCGTCGTAAAGACGTCGAAGTTAAGAAAGCACGTAGCACACATTCTCCTCCCACCCCACCCAACCCCATCCCACCCTCCTCCTCCTCCTCCTCCTCCTCCTCTTCTTCGTTCTGTCCCATCTCGATAGTGAACCGAAGTTACCATCATCGTACTTCCCCCTTCGATTTCTACTTCACTCTTCTCCTCGTCCCTCCCCCACCCTCCCCCTGCCACCATCATCCTCATCCTCATTTTATTCCACCACCATACCACTCCCCTTTCTTTCTTTCTTTCTTTCTTTCTTTTATTTCTCTCCTTTTTTTCTTTCCCATTTTTGTTTTCTTTTTTATTACAAAGAGGATTCGGGCTTTTGTTTCCAAAAGAGAACAGGGTTACTCGGACGATCGTAAGTTTCGTGTTCCCCCCGTTGAAAAGTTCTCCTACAGGGTCACAAATTCCCATAAGAAAGGACCCCACAGATAATTTCGCAACTAACTGTGTACCATGAAACAACGAAGCTAAGGATGCAGGGACCCAGGCAAGGGAACCCAGTAAGAGGAGAATGGGGAGGGAGAGGATAATGAGGGGGAAGAGGTAGAAGAGGAAAGGAGAGTGAAGGGGGGAGGGATCTTAAATATAGCGTCTTTGTTATACACCTTTGAACACTCACTTTGCGAAAATTTATTTCTCTGATATTGATTGATCGTGAACAGGATTGTTTTTTACGAGACAGGATTGGTAAATCGATTGGGTGGACGGTGGGGGAGGGTGTATTGTTTCATTTTATTGTTTTTTAATCTTTTTTTTAATAATTAATATTTTGAGATTGTTCAGGGTTAATTATGATTAGATTGTAATTAGAACAATTTGATTTTGAAATGAATTGTTTTACATTTAGTGATACCGTATTTGTGTCGAAGTAAATTTAAAATGAATAATTATTAATCTTATTTTTATATTTAAAACAACGAGACGACAACAACGATAATTTAAATTGATTTTTATTTGAATTTCTTTTCGATAGTTTCAGTATTAATATAATAACTGTTTAGAAAATGATTTCGTTCGAAACAAACGTAAAATTATTCTCACGTTAATTCTAAACAAAACAAAAGAAACTAAACAAAATATATAAACAAAATTCGTGAATAATAGAAATTTTCTATGAATAATTTTCATCTCAAATATATCCTACATTTTAATTACAACATATTATTAAATCGAATGAAATAAAAATTATACTTATAATTTCTATATTAACCGAAAAAGTGAAATAGTACTTCAAAAAAAAAAAAAAAAGAAGAAATATAATTCGAACTTAAACCAAAACAATTACGTACAATTAAAAATATTGAAATTTGTATAAATAGTTCTGCGATAATAAGGACACTCCTTAGTCTCGTAGAACATCCGTTCGAGACAAACATAATCTGATAATAATAATCTATTTTGTACAAGCAAACAAGCAAGCAAGCAAGTAAAGCAATTCCTTTCGATATGTGTGTCACGGTGTTAGAAATCAGATCGACGGTAAGCGTTATTTGCGTTATAAGTAAGTAAGTACCTTAATCGTTGCCATGACGGCTCGTAAATCGAAAGTGGGTAACGGTAAAGTAAAGAGAAGGTATTATATACCAAGACAGAAACGTTATCAACAGGGAGCACCTAGGTACACTGATAAATCCTCGAATAAAACAGTTTTACCTTTACGCTTGATCTATTTTATTATTCACCATCATACCGCTATAATACGCCTTTGCAAAACTCGACTAAGTTGTATGCATACACACACATGCATATGCACATGCACATGCACATGCACGTGTATGCATAAATTTCTATTTATCATCATTAATAAAATAAGATGTGTGGAAATGATTTTGAACTAAATTTATACTTATCAGTATAAACGTCGTTTATCTTCAACTATGACGGAACTAATGACGTCAATGTTAGAAAAAAAAAAAAAAGAAAAAGAACTATGATCGATAGAATAAATTCAGGATGATGACAAAAACCGTAACTGTTAATTATGAGTGAAATCTTTCTCGATTAGAGAATTAATTATAATTTTTCTGTGTTTTTTTTCTTTTTCATTTAAATTAGGATCATCCTAGTTCTCAATCATTGAAAATTATTAATTAATAAAAAAATTCAAACATATTAAAAGATTTATCATCGTTGATTAAAGAACAAAAATGTAAATAAAATATGACAAATGAAATACCTGATGTATTATTAAAAATGAATAACTCAACTATCTAATTAATTAATTCAAATTAGATACATCTAACTCTATCGAAACGATCTCTGATAAATTCTTCTCAATTCTAATTAAAGTTTATTAAAAGATTATTCAACTGGAAACATATTTGAACTCTAACGCAAACTGGTTAAAAGAAAAATATTTCATTAATATTGTTTAAGAATATAAAATAAAGAAGAAAGGAAGGGAAGGAAAAGGAGGATAAAGATGTGTAGAAAAGAATAATAGTGTAATTGTATGTATATGGTATTTATATATATATATATATATATGTGTGTGTATGTATGTATATGAAAAGAGGAATCGAATAAGAGGTGACTTTCACTGTGCACACGCGTTAAGTGCTCGCGGAAGTGTCGTCCGATCTACCTACACCAAACTCTTTATTCGGAAACAAAAAAAAAATATAAAAAAAAAAATCAAGAACAGCCAGAGGAGTGAGTGTGTGTGAGAGAGAGAGAGAGAGAAGGCTTTCTGAAAACGTTATAAATCCTTTGGACGGGCACGAAACACGACCTCGTTTCATACACCACGACAGACACCGCCTTCCTTCTCAATTTCTTTCCAGATCCTAAACCTCAATGGCTAGCACGCGACGTTATTCACAAACTATAGGGTTAACGCATTATTATACTGGGGCATCACTATACACACTATGGCTAACTGTATACCTGATACAACACCCACCCACTTTTCAAATGCTTGCCAAATTTTTTCCTTTTCTTTTCTTTTGTAATCTCTTTTTCTTTGTCCCTTTTTTTTTTATATACAACCTTTTTTTTAACCCGTTATTCACAAATATGCATAGTTTTTTTTTACAAAAAAATAAATCTTTTTTTTTATATATTATTACTTATAATTTTCGTGTCACGTTTAGCATGTGTTTAAAAAGATTAGAAATTATTTATTGAAATATAATTTGTAAAATATAATAATAATAATAATACGATTATAATAACGTTGTTAGTAATATATATATATATATCGATAAATTTCGAGAGACTTTAATGCACCTACAGAAAAGTACCATTTATGAATTAATGAATATAAATTTTCCTTTCAATCTTATCCAAAGAAATCCTATCCAAAAGTATAGAATATTTGTTTGTTATTCTATTAAAAAATTAATTTAACAAAACTTATACCATGATTTTAGATAAATTATTGTTCAGTTAGTATTATTTATTCAGGGGTGGGGCGGGGTTGTTTTAGGGGATCAGTGATTTGATACAGATTTACCCTATTGGTTTGTAGCTACTGTTATTTTTCTTTTTTCTTTTCTTTTCTTTTCTTTTGATTTTTTTTTTTTTTTTTCTTTCGGGTTTAGTAGGTTAGTTGGCCCGAGTCAACTTCCTTCGTTAGAGGAACCGTTACGTCCTACAACACCCGCCTGCCCTTCCATTGTAACCGGTTGCCTTGTCTCTTATTGTTACCGGTTCTCTCTCTCTTTCTCTCTTTCTTATGGCGAGACGGTCTTTCGCTTTACGACGAGCAAGCCGATTCGTAATCGAGCCAAACGACCGTCTGGGACCGTCCTTTACCTTCCCGTTTACGATCTCTTTCTTCTTCGAGGAAGTCAAAACGATTTTCGTTTCAAAACCATACGGCAAATATTATAATTCACCCATAACAAAAAAAAAAAAAAAGAAAAGAAAAAGAAATGTTTCCTTTATCCTCCCATTCGTCATTGTTAAATTTGCTCATTTTGTTTTTCTTTTTTTTAAATATTTCTTCGTCAAATTTAAACTTAAATGTTTTATTTAAGTTCATTGATTTATTATTAG
>NW_014569829.1:82948-87336 GCF_001313835.1 Polistes canadensis
TAATAATCATTGTTAAATTTGCTCATTTTGTTTTTCTTTTGGTTAAATATTTCTTCGTCAAATTTAAACTTAAATGTTTTATTTAAGTTCATTGACTTATTATTAGGATTAGGCATAATATAATTCTATGAACTATTGTTATAATATTAATTGATTAAATATTGATTAGATACTGATTAAAAGGATTAATGAATATAAATAATAACTTACCATAACCACGCATTATTCCATGAGTCAAATATAATGGTGCTCTTCCAGAAAAGGTACCCTTAGCAAGTACCTGTCGTATCAATCGAGGATCCGATAATAAAACCGTATAAACGGATCCCATTTTCAATCCGCAAATTGGCCCATATTTTCTGGTCAGTTGGGTGAGCGTTTGATGGGGAGCTTTTGGATTCAACCATGGCAAATAACCTACTATTGGTAGACCTAATGGTCCCGGTGGTAATCGATGTTTCTTACGATTGGTATAATAAAATATGATCAATAGTAATAATGTTAAAATGATCATAAATATCGACATCTCAAAGTAGTGATGGTGGTGATGGTGGTAATGATGATTTTCTGCGAATAATACGAACAAATCTCACGTGTTTGTTTCATAGAAAGATGCATTCTTAAGTGTCATTGCACTTTACGCGGCGGAATATACGAAGATGAAGAGGTATGTTAAAAAGAAGATAAAAAAAAGAAAAGAAAAGAAAAAAAAACAAATTACGTAAGAACAGGATGTCGATGGTTAATGGTAATCGCAACATCTATCCCAGAAATCGTTAACGATAGATACGAATGATAATTACCTTTCTCCGACGAACGAATGAGCAACTTGTATATGAACTTATCGGATTATCAAGATTCGCTCACGTGCAATGAACGAAGAGGACGAAGAGAAACGATACGTTGCTGTTGCTGCTGCTGTGGTTATCCGATATAGGCCGACACGTGCTACAACACGTGCAAATAAATACGTCGTCGCTAATTCGAAACAACCATTATTATTTTTATTTCCTTACGGGGAATGAACTTACTAAGTTTTAATGCGTCGTTACGCTTCATTTATTTCATTTGATCAATACCAATCACCGATTTGTAATATTTTCATTTTTATATGCCTTCCTTATTCTTTTAGAATTTTATTCGCGACGGATAAAAGAAAAAATAATATAATTTAATTTAGTATTTTCTCTCGTCCAAAATTATAATTTTTGATGATAAAGGTTCATAGGTAACTTGGACATGAAAAGAAATAGAACTTAATTTAATTAAGTTGGACGTTTCGTCCCTTTATTGGGACACTTCTTCAGCAACTTAATCATTAAAGCTCAGCGTCTTTTTTATTTATTTCGACATACATTTATCTTTATAATATTCCAACACACAATACATCTAAACTTCGTTAGTTTGATCGTTATTATTCAAAAGCCTCAACAAAACAAAAAAATGATTAAGTTGCTGAAGAAGTCCCAATAAAGTCCCAACTTAATTAAATTAAGTTCTACTTCTTTTCATGCCCAAGTTCCCTATGAACCTTTATCATCAAATATAATTTAATTTTGTGAGTTAGATTTTAATTAATTAATTGTCATTTATTTATTCGATTAACATTCTACGAAATCAGAAGAGAAGATAAAAAAAAACGATGAAATTAGCAAAAGTCATTAGTGGTATCGTTTAGAAATAATATTGTTGAATCGTTTCTATATTAAAATGTATAGTTTCTGGTATAAGATACCGAAAAATCCCAGCATCCATGATGCGTAATGGCACGCCTCATATACTGATAAAATTAATCACAATTCTGATGATTGATTTCTGTTTACTTAGCTAACAAATGTGATAATTACTTTAATCAAATTATTTTCATCGAAATTAAAACAATATTTATATATATATATATATAGTAAAATGTATAATATATGAGAAATATTTATTCTCTAAAACTCACCCAAGATAAAAACCCGTTTACGATGGCGGACATTAAACTTCTGAACGGTGAACGACTTCAGCGCTCGCGAAACCGAAACTTTGTGAAACTTAACGAGATGCGCGGGAATTTTAAACAAAACAAAACAAAAAACCAGAAGAAAATACTTATCACACAATTGTATTTTCTTTTATTTTAGACACGTTCGAACAATCTTTCTATAAATAAATGAGAACATGAAATTTAATATATTTAGTATAAGCACACAAAACCGAAAAAAAGAAAAGAATTTTACGCACTTACTAGTCGGATACTAAATCTTTTCAATCCGGTTCTTCTTTGTCTTATTTCTTACTCTTTCTCTCTTTCTCAAAAGAAGGAAAAGAAGAAGTAGAAGCAAAAAAGAAAAAATACGAACGCGATCCAACTTCTACGACGACGTAGAATCAAATGCGTTTTCCGAATCGTCCGGGTAAGATAATCTTTCGAAATGATTTGACTGTGAAATTAAAGAAACGTTTTATTCAACATGAATTTGATATCACTTGGATAGATCGAACCTAAATGCATTGGCGACGAGACTATACTCGATCAATGTTTCAAAATTCTTCGAATTGAAAACATTTCAATTCAATTTTGTTCATATTCAAAGTAATGAATACATTCGTTCGTTTATTTATTTAAACAAGATTTTTAAGAAACGTATAAATAATAAGTAAAATTGTTTCGCACGAATTTGTCCGATTGTTTTTTTTCAAATGGATTTGGTTTCTTTTTTTTTATAATTCGACGCCTATGAACGTAGGAATGGAATTCGTCCATTGGGGAGAAGTTTTTTTTTAACATTAAAATAAGCAGGTCTGCATATCTACCTGATATTCGAACAGTGTCGTATATCTTTAAGCGTACTTTGGATATCATTTTTATTTTTCATTGATTAAATATTAATAAAGTTATCTATAGAATGTATGTTTTACACAATAGGGTTTAAGAATCCTAGAAATGACAAAAACTTACAATTAGTTAAACCCGATAAAAAAGTCACATGATTTCGTGATCATCACTCCGTAAAAAAAAAATCATAAAATTATAATTCCAATCAAGGATTATAAACAAAACCGAATTTCACAAATTTTTTTAGGATATACAGTGGATATATTTCTGAATGAATTAAGTCAAGATAATTAGAAACTTAGAGAACCTTTAAGGTATACAAAAATTAGATTAACCACAGTGTCCCATATAATTTGATCATTATTCTAATACATCCAAAATTAGGACACAACTAACATTGTAGGATTATCAAAATTAACTTAATTACCATACCTATATTAATTAATAAATAAAAAATAATAAAAATAATAAAACAAACTCAAAAAGATAATCAAACGAAATATCATTTATTTAAATTACGATCATCTCGATTGTGTGTGTGTGTGTGTGTGTGAGTGAAATCAATCCATATCAAAACAATTGAATAGTTTCTACATTTTTTTTTTGTTAACAATTTCATATTAAATCAGGGGGAAAAACGGGAAATGTCCTTCGTTGTTACGAAGGACACGACGTTGAACTAACGCGTGTAAAAGGTGAACGCAGGTGAATGCAGCTGTACGATGACGATGGTGATCGTGGAAAGTAAAAGTGATTTCCCAGGTTGGCTTGGAAGACTTGGGCCAGTCGAAGAAGAGAACAAGAAGAACAAGATGAACGAGAAAAGAAAAGAGGGAGATATGTTTTGTAAATGAAGAAGATAGAAAGAAACATACACGTACATGTATACAACTTAATCATACATATAAAAACATAATCACGTATAACATTATCACACATACGTATGTATAGTTAGATACACGTATAGTCTCTCATACACATACACGTACACAACCTAGCCATACATATGTATGGTAAACATAGTCACATATATATAAAACATAGTCGGACACACACACAGACACATAGTTAGATACACGTATATTTTCTCATACATATAACCATACATATAAAATATAATCATATATATATATATAACGTTTGTATCGTACACATACATAATTGAATATACACATAGATAGTTAAATATAGATATACATATGATGAGAGAAAAGGAAAAGGTAACCGCAAATAAGAGATTTAACTTATTATGAAAACGTTCTTTTAAAGTGTTAGAAGAGAAAAGTTAAAAGAGGAGGCAACGACCCGTTGCCCTTACGCACGCGGCACACCATAAAAGATTTCTTATCTTTCTTCTGAATAGAACGTTTACTTTGGCTCACGTGCCAAGAGATCGTTGGGGATGGGTGTTTTAGCGGGAATCACGTGCAACCTTACGGTGATAGATCGATCGGTTGGTTGGTTGGTTGGTTGGTTGGTTGGTTGGTTAGAATCAAACCTGCAATGCGAACCCACTTCGATCAAACGAAAATGAACGTTCACCGTTCCTAAGGAATTTTTAACATAT
>NW_014569829.1:87716-92255 GCF_001313835.1 Polistes canadensis
TCAAGTAAAAAAGTTTGTGCCAAAGGTATATAATCGAGATATCTATATTCTTTTTTCTTTTATAGTTTAAATAAATATATATATTAATGTATGTATTATTAATAACAATAACGAAAACGTACGTGACAGTTCGCGAATGAATAATTTAATTGGACAAATTGTATGCGCAACATTTAAATTGAATACTCTCATTTACTTTCATACGCGTGACCACAATTATTTTCAACAAAATAACGGTTAAATAAGTATACTTATTTGATATTAACGTGATATAAGAGGATTAATATTATGTAATAAAACGAACGCGTATGGGAATGTATTATAATAAGTGTCGTTAAAAATATTCCAAAGAAGAATTGGCCGATTTCTATTTTTCTTTTTCTTTTTTCTTTTTTTTGAGAAGAATTTACAGGCGCAGGTGAGAAGAAATTCTGTATGCGACTGTGTCGAACTACTCTACCTGGAATCTTTTGTATTTTCACCATTGGCGAAATCATGCATGCGATCCTTTTTCTTTCTTTCTTCATTTCGGTGTTGTTACGTTTGGTCCCGACTCAAAGACTATATATATATATATATATACATAATACGATTGGCCACAAGTTGCTACTTTCGCGGATGAATAAAAAAAAAAGAAAAGAAAAGAAAAAAAGCTCGTGATCGATATGATCTACTTAAAAATAATATATAAAACATTTGGTTAATACATTGACGTATTAACTTCCGTTCACGTGAAAATTCGATTGGTAAGAAGAACAAGCAACAAAAAATAAACCAACAAAACAACTACTGTTACTGCACTTTCCTTGTTTATTTTTTTGTTTTGTTTTCGTAACAATTGAACTCGTATACGAAGATGACAACGAGAGATGGGGAAAATAAAAATTAAATTACAACAACAACAACAACAACAAAATAATAATAATAATAATAATAAAGAAAAGAGTTGAAATTAAATGTTCCTTGGGGGATGGGGAGGGGGTTGTTAGGTTGTTAGAGGGAGGGGGGAAAAATTTAATATAACGAATAATATGAAAAAAGAACGGAATCGAAAAACGTGATCGTTGATGCACGTTGCCATGCGATTCGAAACGAATCCTCCTCACCTCAACTTTCCCGATCCAGCACGCAGTTGAAAACGTGATCCCCCCCTTCCTCATCGTCCCCTTTCCCTCCCCCCCCCTTGCAACTGCTGCAGCAGCAACAGCAACAGTATTCGAGGACTCTCATAGTAATCGCAAGGAATTCAGGATCTCTCATGAAACGATCATCGTTTTCTCTCTCTCTCTCTCTCTCTCTCTCTCTCTCTCTCTCTCTCTCTCTCTCTCTCTCTCTTATGTATCGTAGTTTCCCGCAACCGGTATAGATAGGATAAGATCCACGACCTAACTGAAAGATACTTAAAATGTGCTTGTTTATTGGTTATCCGATTGGATCTTAAAATACTATGAACACGCGTCATGTAAAAAGCACGCATTTTTATGCACGCGTTTTGATTTTTTTATTCCCCCTTTTTTTTTTTTTTTCAATTATTATTATTATACTTTTTGAATTTTAGAATTAACGCGCGTTTCAATTTATTTTTAATAGATATTTTAGTATTTTTTATTTGAGTAAAAACAAATTTTTGTATGATTCGAATAAACGAAAATAGAAATTGTTTTTTTTTGGGTTGATATATCAATCGTTCGGAATTTATTTTTATTAAATATGTGACGTGAATAATTAATCGTTTCTTTTTTTTTTTTTTGAATGATGAATAATACTTTTAATTGAAATGTTTTTTTTTTTACGGATGGAATTAGTTTTATTATTAGTTCTTATTGTTTTCGTTGATTTTTTTCATATTATTTTAATAAGATCTAATGATATATTTATATATAATATAATTAAAGTTTGTTCTCTTTATTATATCATTTTAATAATTAATAAATAAAAACCAAACGTGTTACATTATTTACATTTATATTGAAAAAACACGTAACAGTCTATGCTGAGAATTTTTATCAAACGCATATATGCGTTCATATCAATCAAAGGGTTAATTCGGTATCCGAAAAAAGGATTCTTATCTTGCATATTGCAAAAATTTCAAAAATAAACCATATTCAATTCTATAGAATCCTAATAAAATAATTCATCAGATAAAAATTTATTTGATATTTCTCTTAATCACATTGAATAATATTTAAATAATATTAAAATAATATAATAACTTTTTTTACACGAAATATATTATCTAAACATGAATTATAATTTTAAACATGTTTATGACGAATTTCAATCGGTAAAAGTAATACGTAAAAAAAAAGGGTTAATAAACTCTACACACACACACACACACATACAAAATCCCATATACAATTGGTAAGTTTAAATAACGATATATATAATAAAGATTAATTTTTATTGAAATATAAAGATATAATATTAAAATTCGTAAGCATGTTTCTAATATCAAAAGGTCGAAGGTAAAAGTTTGACGACTATAGAAGAAGGTTATTGGAAAATAAAAAGAAAAAGAAGAAAAAGGAAAAGAAGAAGAAGAAAGGGTTGCGGACATCGACTCTTTAATCGGTTCCTATTCCCGTTTTCTATCTTTCTCTGGTTGGGGATAAAGCGAATGCACCGACGATAAGAAATCTTCTGTTTTCTGTTCTCTTTTTCCTTGTTGGAAATTCTGCGCCGGTTCTGGTATGCGCACCTTCTCGTTCAGTTCCATGGTAGAAACAGAGAGTAAGAAAATAAGAGAGATAGAGAGAGAGAGAAATAAAAAAAGAAAGAAATAAATAAAGTAATAAAAGAATGAAAAGATAGAAAGAGAGGGAACGAGTGTGAGTGTACCGGAGCTATCGGACGGGACGTGCAACGACCGACAAAGGTCACTCTCGACGTTAAAATCTGCATATTGCTTCTTCTCGCGCCTCCAACGACCCTCATTCGTTCTTCTTCAACCAGATATGCATTCACACACATACCCATATATATATGTGCATGTATTTGATTATCCGGAAAGTTCAGTACAGATTAATATTTTATTATTTTTGTAATTTTATTATTTTGAAGATACAACCATTTTAAACAGAGAAGACAACTGGTACAAAAGGAATATAAGCGAAATGTACCACATAACGAATAACAATACAGTTAACTATAGGACAGACACGAACAATTGAAACAACATCTATAATGAAATTTTCAAATTGAATTATCATAAAAGGACACACAAATAGAGGACATCATAATACTGAAGATACCTAGATTATTAAACACTAGTCTAGATAGAATCAGTATTTGATTATGTGTGATAAGATAAGGTGTTTAGGAATAAATTCTATTGTAATATGTTAAGTATTATTGAAATGTATGACTCTGAAAGAAAGATAATATGTATATTGACACGTGGACTGTAAAGATCGAGTTATTGTAATTTATTGTAATGTTTTATATAGATTAACAAGTAATAATAAAAAAAAATTTGTTAGTTGCTGATGAAGTTCCAAGTAAGGGACGAAACGTACAACTGATTCAAAATAAATTGTTCATAAGATTTAACAACCGTTCAAAATTCACTTTGAGACTTATATTAATAATATTTATTTCTGGACAAGAATATTGATAATTAAATTAATATTTTAAGTTATCTTTTATTTTCTTTTTCTATTTCCCTCCGAATAACAAACAAAATTATAATATATTCGAATTATTTAACGAATATTTGTTTAATTAATCCAATACAATACCGAATTAATTAATATTTCATCGTTAAAATGAATTATTATTGGTGATATAAAAAATACAAACTGAGAAAGATAGAAACGTGATCCTGTTTTGATGGTAGTTGTGTGATACAAATAGAAGAAATGGTAGACGGAATTTGTTTCACCTTTCGTGTCTTACGACAACCGACGAATTTACCGGATAGCTAAACAGGAAACTCGAGAAGAAACGATCCTCCCCCTGTCGTTAAAGAAAAATAGAAAGAGAAGGAATGGTCGAAGAAAGCTTATCGGTTCGCGATGCACTTCTCTTCAAAAGATATCGCATTTCCAGACACGTTAGAGTATCATGAATAAAGAAACATAAGGGAATGAACGAGGGTTACGGGGG
Source organism: Polistes canadensis (assembly GCF_001313835.1). Classification (NCBI taxonomy): domain Eukaryota; kingdom Metazoa; phylum Arthropoda; class Insecta; order Hymenoptera; family Vespidae; genus Polistes; species Polistes canadensis. The sequence goes on from NW_014569829.1 coordinate 91,827, forward strand.
TTAAAGGGTGGAGTAAGAAGAAAAAAAAAAAGAAAAGAAAATTCAACTAATAATGTAAACTATATAGAAGAAAAAAAATAATTTTTTCGTATTGAACTGGAAACTGGACAAAATCAGTGATCGGACAGGGGGGTGTCTGTAAGTAAATTTTTCATGAGTCTAAAAGAAAAAGAACAGAAAGGGATGGAAGGGATGCTTACAGGGGAGAAATAGCAAAGAAATGTACTTTAATTTAATATAAAAATTATTAAAATCTACTCACTTTTAGTATAAAAAATATTTAGGAAAACTTTTCAAAGAAATTGCAAAGATGCACAATTTACAGCATTGCATTCTATGACATTTTATGAACTTTACATGCTAAATTTATAATTCAAAATGGTGTTTTACGCGTAGACAAAAGAGTGTACTTTAATTTAATATAAGTTT
>NW_014569829.1:92598-103484 GCF_001313835.1 Polistes canadensis
ATTAAAATCTATTTACTTTTAGTATAAAAAATATTTGCTAAAACATTTCAATGAAATTGCAAAGATGCACAATTTGCAGTATTGCACTCTCTGATATTTTCTGAAGTTTACCTGCTAAATTTATAACTCGATATGATATTCTACGCGTAGAAAAAAGAATGTACTTTAATTTAGTATAGAAATCATTAAAATCTATTCACTCTTAGGATAAAAAATATTTACCGAAATTTTTTAAGGAAATTGCAAAGATGCACAATTTACAGCATTGCAATCTCCGATATTTCTTTGAAAAGTATATATAAATAAAAGGAAAAACGAATAAAAAGAAAAATATGTAAAAATATCCCCCATAGAGCAAGACGATAATAAAAGGATAGAGACGATACGGTGAAAGTTAGACATCCCGGTGATCATTTTGATCGTCTAACTCGTATCCAGGCATGACCTAGAAATGTTATGGAGAAATCCAAAAAAGAAAAAAAAGAAGAGTAAAAATAAAAAAAAGGTACAAAAGAATACGACAGAGAATGATCTTTACACATAAAAGGAGGAGGAGGAAAAGGAGGAGGGGGAGGAGGAGTATCTTAACAGGGGGTTAGCGATCTTCTTGGAGGCGCCAAAGATAGCCAACCTTTCAGCAATAATCTCTCTCTCTCTCTCTCTCTCTCTCTCTCTTTTTCTTTCCTGAGAACTATAGACCGTTATTTACGGCCTCCTCCTTCTCCCTCCACTTTCTCTCTCTCTCTCTCTCTCTCTCTCTCTTTTAGTTTCTATCTTACAAAGTAGCTTTCCATCTCTTTCTCTTATATTCTTATTATTCTTATTCTTATTTCCCCTGTTGGTTCTCGATCAGCAAGCACATAACTACCACCGCCTCCGTATAAGCGTAAGCCGGATTCTTCCTTTCTCGTTGTAACTGGTGGCAATGGTGGTGGTGATGGTGATGGTGGTGATGATGGTGGTGGTTGTTGACTGTGTTGGGTGTTTCTGTTGGCTGCTGTACGAACTGGCAGACATCGAGCAGCCATCTAGATATCGTCTGTGCACCAGGAGAGCGTGCATTGAACGCAAAGGGGAATGGACTTAATGCAGAATATCCAACCGAGGGTACCAACCCCGGGTTTCTTCCTCTGTCTTCTATACTCTCTCACACACTCTTTCGCAATTTTTTGTCTCTGACTCTTTCTCTTTTTCTAACTAACTATCTCATTCTCTCACTCTTTCATTCTTATGGGTTACCGGCCAGGACTGCAATCAGGCACGGTGATCGATCGTGTTATATACTCAAGAGAAAGAGAGAATCAGATAGAATAACTCTCTTTAAATGAGAGTCCACTGAGAGAAAGCTGATTCTGATTGTGATTCTGATTCTGATGCTGTGATCATAATACTACTACATTTCTATAAGTGCAATGGACCTACCTGGCGCCTGCGACGAATATTCTCTCCCCCCGTCCCCCTACTCCACCCACTCCCCATTATTCTTTTCTCTTTCTTCATTTCTTTTTCTTTCCTCGCACGCGTGCCCAGTTCTCTTCCCTTCAAAGATCTCTTTTCTTTTCTTTTCTTGTTTTCTTTTCTTGTTTTCTTTTCTTGTTTCATCTCTCTTTCTCCTCTTCTATTTTCTTTTCTTCTTTACGAAGGACGTGTCTTACCGGTTCGAGACTGGTTCAACGCATTATTCCCTTGTGCACTGGTTGTTCGCTCGCTCGCTCGCTCGCTGATTCTGCACCAACTTAGTTACATACACATTTGAGCAAGAGTGAAACAGAAAACACAATCTCTTTTTCTCTTTATTTATTTCATTCTTTTTGTGCTAAGGTAATGAAATGATTTTTCTTCTTTTTTGTTGTTTTTTTATTTTCGAACTAAGGACGACGACTACTCCGGGTTCGATGAAACGAATTTCTTTTTGTTTGTGTTTCTCTTTTTCGTCTACTTTGAGATCGCACCCTCAGTACCAAGTTCAACTTCAATATAAACGAGATTGGAGATATCAAAGTAGTATAGATGTGTACGTAAATATATTATATTAATATACTTATTCGTGTATTATACATAAAAAACGTTTTATCTTTTACCACATTAGTTAAACAAACCATACCACGCAACATAAGACTTCCTTTCTTTCTCTTCTTTTTATTTTTCAGTCGAGTTTAATCTCTTTTAAGAAGAAAATACCTTACGAATATTTCAAATCCAGTTTCCCTCATTCGTATAATACAATCTCTGATGATTTCTACTATCATTAAAGGATCTAACCAAAGTTTCCTGATCTAAATTATCATACTAAACTTCCTGTGTATCACAATACTTGTTCATTTTTTAACGATCCTATCTTACAAAACGTATATAAATGTTCATAAATTTGAGTAAAAAGGAAAAATTTATCTTACGAGATGAGACACTATAATCAAATAATCTGCTCGTAGAAAATTTTCCTCCAAACTGTTAGAAACTGGGGAAGAAAATGATTGTACCAAAGGGGATATCGATCGAGTCAATTTTCCTTTTAACATTGTACCCTATCCACGCTCTTATTCTTTTTATCTTTTATAAAGGGTACACACACATACACATACATACACACATATACAGTGCTATTTATATCCACTGGAAGGAGCATGCATCTTTTTTACGAGGACACGAGATAGGTAGCTGTGCTTGCTCTCTCTCTCTCTCTCTCTCTCTCTTTCTCTCTCACTCTCTCACTCTCTCTTTTCTCTCTTAAAGGATCCCGGCAGCGGGTAGAAGGATCGTACATATCTACCAATCCTCTACCTACCTACCTGTTCCCTCTAAACCCTGCATCAGGTAGGTATCGACCTACGGGGCATTGAACGACCGGGGTCATTGGCTGGATCCAGTTATCAAGGTTGGGGTCCTTTTCCTTCGGTAGCAAGAGATCTCGCAGTTTCTCCTCGGCACGGATCGACGAACTTTCCAAGCTCACCTGTCTCTACTACTACTATCACCACCACCACCACCACAACCATCAGGTAAATATGACAACGACATATCGTAACGTTGTTCAAGAATAAGTACCATATCTATGATACTATCCGAAAACGATCATCAACGATGCTTGGTGTCCTTCGTAATAATGGAAACAGCCTCTCCCCCTTCCCCCCTTTTTCCCCATTGATTAACATAACAATCATCTAACTCTAACCTTTTTGCAACGAATTAAATCACGTTGAATTAATCATTTATAACTCGAATGTTCAGTAGATTTCTGAAAAAAAAAAAACTGATGTGTGTATTTATGTACGCGCACGTAAGAAGTTATACTTCTTTAGCGTAGGAAAACGAACATAACCTCAATAACCTCAAAAATAACTTCAATTTGCTCGCGCATCGTAAATATCGACAAGTTCGTGGTGTAGATTTTTCGGTCGCATCTAACTTCACTTTCTAAAACGCGCGCACAAAAGAAGTATAACTTCAATAAAGAGATTTTATATCTATTCGAGATTCAACTTAATTTTTAATTTACTTTATTTTTTTTTTTTCTTACGTTTAACCCTTTACACTGGAAAGCTCTGCTATGGAGACAATACAAAAAAAAGAAGAAGAAGAAAAACTGAAGCAAATTCAATTTATTTTTAACGCATATATATAATTTACTTATATAATATGTGAATATATGATTTTTACTGGTAATATAAATGAAAAAGAAAAGAAAAAAACCAAAACTTCGTGTGCAAAGGGTTAATTATAATAAAATAGAATTAAACACATGAGTCTAACGATAAGAATTTGATATTCTAAATTGTGCAGTATTTTTACAGAATACTGGTTGCAACCTTTCACTCGGTGATCTCTCAACAACAAGCATCATCATCATCATCATCATCATCATTATCATCTCGAGAGAGTGAAAGAAAGAAAAAACGTTGGTTTTACTCGAACGAAGCGGTGGGAGGGGGGCAGTGTCGTTTCATTCGAGAAAGGAAGAAGAATTCGCTAACCTAAGACTTTCCCAAAGTCATCGTCATCGTCATCATCATCATCATCATCATCGTCAACAACAGGTTAAAAAGAAATAAAGAAATAAAACAAAAAGGGGGAGGTGTCGATGGAAAGAAAAACGTATAGGCACACAAGAGGTTTGTTCTTCAGAAAGAGAATAAGATAAGAAAGAAGATGAAGATGAAGATGAAAATGAAGATGAAGATGAAGAAGGAGTGTTCGCAGACGTTGCACTCGAAGTCCCCCGTTTGAGAGTGGTTGTTGGTGAGAAAACGATCGACGGTCAGTGGCACCGTGACATTGTCCTACTCATTCCGGGCATAGAAACAGAACTCGTGAACGGAGGTTCAAGGACCTTTTATTCTTCTTATTCTTCATTTTCTTCTACACCTTTCCTGTTCTTTACATTCACAGGACTTTCCTTGATATATATATATATATCTTTGGTAACCACCAGAAATTTCTGTTCCTATCCTAAAAAAAAATCAGTTGTAATAAATTGTAGAAATAATTTGGCATCTAATTGATAATACTTTATAACTCTTTTAATTAGAATAAATAATTATATCAAATTGTGATTGTGTCAAAAAATAAATGTGAAATAAATGAATAATAATATTTGTATAAGTGTTAAGGGTTAGGGTTTGTTCTTTGAATATGATATTACTATTACGAATAGGATAACTGAAGGAGAAAATGATGAAAGAAGAAACATAAGAATAAGAATAAGAAGTAAAGAAAGAAGGAAGGAAGGAAGGAAGGAAGGAAGGAAGGAAGGAGGATCGCGTGTAACCGGTCCAAGGAGAGCCGTGTTCTGATAACCTAGTTTCACGTGCTATCGGTCAGATCAGCCTCCCCCGCCATTATAGAAACGGAACGATCCAAGCTGAACAACAACCAGCTCCGTAACCACGACCGGCTCTGGTCATTCAGTCAACGGATAGTCAACGACTAGTTAGTTCACTAGTGACTACCGGACTAGTCTTGGATCGTAGCTAGTCTCTCTTCTACACACTCTCTCTTTCTCTCTCTCTTTCTTATATACTAAGAGGAGAACGTTTTATCTTCCTATCTTACCTGCACACGATTATTCTGCCTACCTACCTACCTGTCTGCTTGCCTGCTTGCCTGCCTGCCTGCCACCCAACCCAACAACACTCCATTCAGAACGAAGGATATGCAATTCATCCTACCTACGCGAAATTATCTTATCCTATCTGATACGGTAGACTCCTTGTATTAAATGCCAATCCCTAAAATGCATTCAATAATATAATACGACTACTTTTTATTTTAAATTTGTTTATTTTTTACACCACCCCACCCCGCCCTACCCCTCTCTGTTCAGCCTGTAACGCGAATGGTTGTATAAAAAATTTGGAGTAGTATACGATAAAGTAATTTTTTGTAATATTTATTTTTTTTAATATGCTATATATATATGTTCTCGTGAAATAATACAGTAAGAAATTAATCTTATTACAGGTGAATGTATTGAATAATACATAACGCATCCTCGTACAAAACGAGGGTAGTATACGATAAAATAATTTCTTTTTAATATGATATATATGTCTCGTGAAATAATACTGTAAACAATTAATCGTATTACAGATGAATGCATTGAATAATAATGCGACAACTTATTTATTTATTTACTTATTTTTCCCTCTCCTTCCTGTAACGCAAATCTTCGTACAAAACAGGAGTAGAATACAATAAAATAATTTTTTGTAATATTTACATTTTTTAATATGCTATATGTTCTCGTGAAATAATACTGTAAACAATTAATCGTACTATAGGTGAGTGCATTAAATAATAATGCGATTACTTTGTATTTTTTCTTTTTTTTATTCTTCCCTTTAACACGAATCCTCGTACAACCAGGGGTAGTATACGATAAAGTAATTTTATTAATATTTATACTTTTTAATATGCTATATATATGTTCTCGTGAAATAATACAGTAACGAATTAATCGCATTACAGGTGAGTCTACTTACTGTATTATCTTCTACCGAATTTGTTGTTTTGTCTTTTTTTTTTTTTTTAATAAAAGTTACATTACTCGTAATGGAAAATCGATGTTTGATCATTTTTACTTAAACATTTTATTTCTCAACAATAATATTACTTTACTCATTCGTTATTACATGTACATATTATTATTTTCCAAGACACAACACTTTCTACACGTGATCCAATAAAACTGTTAAATCTGTTCTACATAAGAGGAAACAGAAAATACACACGCAAACACATACGAAACACATTGATTTCCAAGAACATTGTATTATAACGTATGTTAATTAGATAAGATAATTAATTATTATTATTATTATTATTATTATTAAGCCAATATATATATATATATTTTGTACTCAGATGCATTTCACATCCTTTTTTACAATGATAAGAAATATGACGTACACATTTTTTATTTCTCATCATATTTTATCCAAACAACTTTCTTGATTACGAACATAATTCCATGTAACACCTATCACGATCTATCGTAACACGAAATAACACTTCAAAACTACATGCTACGATAGTTTGAACTATAAGAAACGATAGGAATAAATTCGCCCACGTTTTAAACGTGAATCCTTGTGTGAATCGTTGGAAATAAAATTCCTCTCTCTCCCACCCCCATCCAGAAATATATACGGTGACCATTATTTATATACATACAAATATACCAAAAATTAAAATACATTACGTTTACTTAGAAAATAATTATACAACAAATCATTATTTAATATATACAATACCAATAATCACCGTAAGTATAATATCGAAGAAGAAGAAGAAGAAAAAGAAGAAGAAAGATAATGAGAAAAAAAAAAAAAAGAAAAGGTAGGAGAAGGGGGAAGGAAAAGGTGTAAAAAGATGCAAACACGTGTGCATAAAATAAACGGAAAAGCTTAGAACTTGAAGTCTATTATTTAGGAACACCAAAATGAAGGTTTCCACTAACTATGTGTCTATCTGTCTGTCTGTCTGCGAGTGTGTGTGTGTGTATAGGAGGGGGGTACATAGTTGTCTTGTGAAAACTTGCGAGTACACGATTAAGTATCATCTAGCTTGGTGAACAGTATGGGAGAGGACATCGACCTCAACAACAACGATCACGAGAAAGAAGAGGAAGGGGTGGAGGTGGTGGAGGAGGAGGAGGAGGAAGAGGAGAGTTTTTCGATCAGCTGGTTTCCACTACGTTCATCGCAAAGATCGATGATTTCGATCGACGACCCAATTTCCCTCCTCCCGTTTAACGCATCAACCAAGGGAAAAGGAAGGGGGTGCTTGTATCAAGCTTTCAAATCACGTATTCGAGTTACGGTAATATCTACGAAGAAGACAATTTGCTAATTTACTCGAGGTTTCCTCCTCCTCCTCCTCTTCCTCCTCCTCCTCCTCGTCTTCTTCTTTTGCTCTTCAACCTTTTTCACCTCTTCCATTTCATGCATTTTTGTGATACTCGGTTTTGTTCGTATCCTTTTTTTAGTTTTTTTAATGTTTGTTCTATTGGTTCGAAATAATCCGATTGATCGTTCCCCTGTTTTGTGATTGTTTTTTTCTCTTTCTTTTTAATAGAAATTATTTTACGTTATTTATTATTATTATTTTTGTCAGATCGGTGGATTAGTTTTGGTTTAGAAATCTGTTTTTTAAAGAAGGGATTTTGTTTTGTTTCTTTAATTTAAATCAGCTGATTAATTTTGTATTTGTTATTGCACGTTAAATGGAATGCGATATGTAAATCATTTCTTTCTTTTTTTCTTTTTTATTTGGACAAAGTCGAAAGAAGCAAAACGTTTGCGTGATTTTAGATAATCTAGTGAATAGAAAAATTCTAATCTCGTTATGTTATCATGGATATGATTACTTTTGTTATACGATTTACGATACTTCCTATATTCGTTTCTATTTCTCTTTTTTTTATATTATTTATTAATCAAAACAAGACGAGATTTTATTCCACAAAAACAAAAAAAAAGAATACTTCTAATAAAATCATCGCAAATGATTTTTAAATCTCAATATAACGTAAAAATAATAATATTAAATATTTTTACAATATACGATCTCGGGGAATAAATTAATACGATAAAAGAAAAAAGAAACAATCGAATCGTTGACAACGTTTTAAAAAAGAAAAAAAGCGTAAGGTCAGTACGAAGTTAACAATCAGTGATATTTTAGATACGTCTCACTCAACACACCGTTAAAAGTTCAAAGTTCAAAAAAAGAACAAACCAAAAAAAGGTTTACGTATACGTTATTTATTATAATATATTATTACAATCATTTTCTATTTTTGGCGTTACTCGTTCAAGAAAATGAGATAAAAAAACGGTATTTTTACAGAAAGAAAGAAAGAAAGAAAGAGAAAGAGAAAGAGAAAAAGTAGAAGACTGACGAGGATAATTCGGCACTCGCAAGAACGTGGCCGAATGAAAAGAAAAAAAAAAAAAATCCAACGAACGAACGAACGAATGAACAACCGAACAAGCGGCCGACGACCGCGACTTTCTCCTCTTATGCTAATTTCGTTAATACGCTATTTTCACGACTCACGTATTCCGAACCCACACCGTGGGGCCCGTTCGGTATTCGATGCACGAAACCGAAGAAAAGAAGGGAAGAAACGAGAGAAACGTGGGTCGGGAGTGGTCGGGGGGAGGGGGTAGGGAGTCGGTGACGGGGGATCGGGTCGGTGGGGGGAGGGGTTAGTTGAAAAAGGAGGAAACGCAACTTCTGCAGACGATAATTAGACGAAGACACGCGGAGACGGTTTGTTATTACGTAAAATCGTAACCCTTTAATCCCCACCCCAATCCCACCCCTTCCCTCTGGGCCCTCTCCCCATCTTAAGGCAAAACTCTGCACTGTCTCTCTCTCTCTCTCTCTCTCTCTTTTTTTTTCTTAAACTATACGTTGCCGATTTCGCAAGAAACATTGTATGTGTAGCCCCCCCCCCTTTTAAGAAAAGAATTTCAACTTCTTCTTGAGGATACCCTTTTTTTCGAACGAGTCTAATTTATGTTCATCGTTGAACGCGAGAATCAATATTAATCGTGGCCATTTAATCGAACCGAGAGAGGTATTATCAGTGAACAATCGGTGAGAGTACATCGATCGATTTATCGATTTATCGGTTGTAAGATACAATGTAAGTAAGTATGTAAGTATATGGTCAAACATTGTACATTTACTGAGATCGACAAGTTGTGCTCATTTGAATCTTAAGTTCAATCACCTCAAAGGTGTTCTTCTTCTTTTTCTTCTTTTTCTTCTGCATTTCTTATACTTATTATTCTTATTTTTCATACTCATCATCTTTCTTGGGAGAAGGAAAAGAGTGAGAAGGTGATAAAAGAAAGCAACGCATCGTTGATCATCAACAACAAGAACAAGCAACCGTTCGTGTTTTATCAATGATCTTAAGAAATCGTACTTTTTTTTTTTTTGTATACGTAATTAGATTTGTTAATTGATTATTATTATTATTATTATTAGGAAAACATCATTGATTTCGTTGATTTTATTTATTAACAATAAAAGATATATTTTTGAAACATTACGTATATGATTGTTTTAAGATCTTTTTATGATTTTGATAATAATATACGTTGTGTGACATAAAACCGATTAGTAATTTGATATATCATAACAAATCTTTACATTAGAGACAAATTTTATTAATGATGATCGATTACAATCGTTCAACTTTAAAAAATTCGTTCGAATCTTTTTTTTTTTTTTTCTGCAGAACCTTGCAATTATCGTATCATTTGTTTGACAAATCCTGGGATTATTCGAAGATTAAAGAAAAATAATTTATTTTCGAGGGATCTGAACACCATTGACTAATTTATATTATCATTAAATTTTTAACAATTCGTTGCTCTGACAGTGCCGTACCTAGTGACACTCGCAGTTGTCCCACCGAGACCTGAGTTCGTTGCCCTGTGAAAGAAGACACATGGCGCATTGGCCCCAACCGCGTTTCTGGGTTTACTGCTTTTGCTCACTCACTCACTCACTCACTCACTCAATTGTGAGAGTAAGTATAAATATATATATATAAAATTGTACGAGTGTATACGTGAGAATCGAATATGAACGCACTTTTCGTTACTCGTGCACGCGACGACTCTCACGAAAAGACATAAACATCGATAACGACCGAACGGGCCCTTCGAACAGAAAGAGAGAGAAAGAGAGAGAGAGAGTGAGAGAGAAACGATGGGAGTTGGCTCAAAGGTGCGAGCATTCTCTCTTAATAAGTACTTTTTTTTTTCCTTTTTTCTCTCTCTGTTTTTCTTATTTTTGTTTTCTTTTTTTTATTCTTGCTTGTTTAACGACTCCATAAGAAAAGGAATAAAAGAAGTAAAGGAAAAAAAAAACGAGCGTATAACCGATAAAAAGTAAAATAGAGTGAAACTTCCCGTGTAATGATCGAAATATTCGAGGATAAATTTGGTGCCGAGCACTGCGTAAATTTATTTTAACTTGAAATAATTCTGCATGCCTGTTCTTTGTACGTCATGTAATCGGATTATAAATATCAATTTGATTGGAGAGTTTGCTTTTTTTTCTTTTTTTTCTCGGCGAGAATAATTGTCATCCCAATAAATTCAATTTTATCGATTGTTTGTGTAATTTAAGAACATTTTTTTGTTTGTTTGTTTGTTAACAGAAGAATACAATTTATCTGGAAGTGGAACGAATTGTTTTCTCATCGATTTAGCACGTCATACGATATCCTGTTAAGAACTTTGATTTTTTAGATGAGTTTGAACATTTCTACTAAAATGGATAGTGATATAATAAATAGATCATGTGATCCAGTTACAAATTCTATATGTGATGAAATATATAATAATTTAATATGGTAATAAAAA
>NW_014569829.1:104580-106299 GCF_001313835.1 Polistes canadensis
CTCACGAATATTATACAAAATCTAGAAAAATTTCTAAGGGGAGAACAAAATATACTTAGAAGTGGCACGATTTTTTGTATCACTTCTTCGTACATCATGTTTTCCTGTTACTAATTTCAATTTGTGAGACAAATTTCCAATAAATTTATAAATTGAAATCTCTAACAGATGATAATGACTTACCCAATAAGTGTGTTACGTTTCTCATTTTGGTCTTAGTTTAGAAAATAATTCGGAATATTGCGAAAAAAAAAATAATATAATTTCCCATTAGAATTCAAACATTAAAACACTTGGATAGGAACCTGAATTTACATCTACGAAATTTTAATCTTCCAAAGATCATCCATGTCCCGTCGATATTCGATAAGCCAAACCTTTCCAATTTTTATTTCTCTCTCTCTCTCTCTCTCTCTCTCTTTTTCTTTCTAATACTCGTTTTGTTTCTGAGTTAACGACCAAACGTCGATAGTGCCCGGCATTCTTAACCCCAATCTCTACGTGTCTCGAAAAAGAGATAGAAAAAGTAAAGTGGTGAAAGAGAAGGATGAAGAGAAGAAAGAGGAGGAGAAAGAGGAGGAGAAGGAGGTGGTGAAAAAAAAAGAAGAAGAAGAAAAAAAAGAAAAGAATAGGTTAGCTTGAGGTACGATTATAATCATATCTGGATGACAGCCATGCCGATTTATTCAATGTTCACGCGAATGATGCTGCGCGTAGGTTAGGGATTTTTCCGAAAAAAGAAAAAGAAGAAAAACTATTAACCCTTAACTCCATTTCCATTTCCTATATACTTAAACAAAATCAATTTACTTTATCGATCGTTTATAATACTAAACAAATTTAACCAACAATCATCTCATAATAATAATATATAAATATTTAACATTATATTCGGGTAAATTGAAAGCAAAGAAACTAACACATACTAATAACACTGACCAATGATTCGACATAATTTATTCAACAAAATGAAAATCAATCATTAAGGATTTACAAAAAAAACCTTCCGAATATTCTTATATTATTTATTATAATAATAACAATATTAATAATAATAATAATAATATATTCGTATAAACGATCAATCTTGACAACTCAATTATAAACGATGACACTACTATCTTCTTTCTCTTTCTTTCTTTTAAGTTCTTTTTTTAGACACGGATCACGATTCAGGATTCTAGAGAGCGGACCCGGGCCTACCCCACCGAAGCAACGATTCGTCCGTTTTTACCGGCTCGTCCCATTCGTGAGGCCACGTTTATGTTGCGTTCGAGTACTCGTTATTGTGATCACGACTTCTCATTCGTTCTCTTTCTCTTTATCTCTCTCCCTCTTTCTTTCTCTCTCTCTCTCTCTCTATCTTTTGAAAGAGCCTGAAAGACGCTTAGGTGTACGACACGGACTGCTACGACGTATGTAAGTATATAAGTATATATATATGTATATGTATATATATATGTGTACGTTGTTCTCGCGAACGCAGCATACGACCGCGTTCGTACCCCATTTTATGCATTGGAACACGGTCGTCGACCCTTTCTAGTAGTCGTGCCCGTCCCATGCAAGGAGTAGCCTGACCACTCGTGGAATTATAAAATTCTGTTACGCCACCCAAAACCTTACCTTCCTATATTTAATCCTTTAGTATATATATTATCATCTACAGTGACTATATACTATGGGAGGATCCAACATCTTGCACAATTGCGATACCCA
>NW_014569829.1:107389-108875 GCF_001313835.1 Polistes canadensis
TATGGGAGGATTCAACATCTTGCACAATTGCGATACCCAAAAACTTTTAAACTTAAAAATATTTGATGTGTTTAGGTATAGAATAATTCAATATGATAATAGAGGAGGATCAGAATTTAAACTAAAATCATAATCCTACTATCTGTTTCAGGTTGATCCTTATTTCGGGATCTGAATATTGTTATGATTGGTTACAAGAAAAAAACCATTTGTGGAATTATGAAATACTGTTACGCTATACCCGAAAACCTTACCTTCTTATAATAATCCAATAACAGGATCGAACATTTCGCACGGTTGCAACACCCAATCCAATAGAACAGTAACATGACCTAACTTTCAATTAAAAACATGTCTATCTTATTTTACTTTCCTTTAAATTACATTAAATTTATAGATGTCAGATTATTTTTCAAATTAATCCTCGTAAATACCTTCTCGATAATAATTCAATACGACAATGAGTTCAATGAACTTTCAATTCAGACCACGGTCCCCTTCTCTCTCGTTCCTCAATATTAGTTACCATTTACTGGATTTTTCTTCACTATTTTTTTTGTTTTTTTTTTTTTTTTCCAAATTATTCACTCTCGTGAAGTAACTCGACAACTCTTGGAATTAAAAGATTTCGTTACATCGTACAAAAAATAAATTCCCATCCTCCTTTTACCTTTACATAATAAAACCAACACGACGATGGGTTGAGTGAACTTTCAATTTAGACCATATGTACCCTTCTCTCATTCTTCTCGGTATTAATTACAATTTAAACATTTTTTTTTCTGATTACTTTTAACAAAGTTACATGACACCCAATCATTGTATTTTCAAATTTACTAAACAATATTAATTAATTTTTAGTATATAACAATAATCGATGAAATGAACTTTCAATCAAATACAATGGCTACTTTTTTCTGTTCTTTTTACAATTTCATGATTATTTTCTAAAGATATTTATAAATCGGAAGAAATTTTATGTACTTGCATGAAGGGAAGAGGGGAAGGTGTTGAAGGAAAGAAGAGGGGAGTTTTAGGATGGGAAGGGTTTTTTTATGGGGAGAGGGGGAGGTAACTGGGAAGAAAGGGTAACAAAAAGAAAAAAAAAAGGGTACGAAAATGAGTTTTTCGACCTACCGCATCGATTCCGTAACCATACTACACACAGGAAGAAACCGTACACCGCGGAAAGAAAGTTTCTTCATCGCGGTGGCACCGTCGAATCTCGAATCCAAAGGTGCGGCGAATGCGTGAAATCGACCATGAAAGAATACCTACCAATTCGGTTGGCTATAAAACAGCGATGCTCAAAGTTGCCACTTTAACAACAATGAATACAACGACAAAGACGAGAACAAATCGTAGGAGTGACAAGAAAAATTATACGCAACTAATAGAAACGATAATAGGAATTATATCAAATAATTATTTATTTATTTATATAATTTAATTATTATTAATTTATATTTTTTTTGACTAAATTGTA
>NW_014569829.1:109341-110983 GCF_001313835.1 Polistes canadensis
TAATTTAATTATTATATCAATTTATATTTTTAACTAGATTGTGCATGATAAGAAAAATGAAACAATGAAAAAGTAAATCTCGAATAAATCCAATGGAGAACTTTTACAAGTTAAAACAGATAAATTAATCTTTTAGGATTTATCAATAGGAATTTTTACAAGTTAGAATAGATAAATAAATCTAATAGATGCAATGTGGGAAACTTTTAGAAATGAGAACAAGTGTCTACAAGTGTTAGGAAAATAAAACAATTCAATTAAAAACAATAAAAAATAAATGCAGTAAAAGAGATCTTTATTTTATTTCGTATTGGTTTGAAATTATTATTATTTATCCGTGAATATACGTGGGGGGAAACTTTTAGAAGTTAGAACAGGTGTCTACAGGTGTTAAAAATAACACGGATTTTCTGATAAAATCGGGAAAGATGCATGAAGATTTACTTTTATTTCTTTTTAATCTGACAATGGGACGATTATTTTCTTTATCATTTTTATTGTTTTTCCTTTTGTTTTCTGCAAAAAAAAACTGTCTTCGTTCACATGTAAATCATTTTTATATAGGAATTGATAACTCACATGCATAAATATAAAATAAATTAATCGTAATCACAAAGATTATACAGACACACATATATATATATATATATATATATATAATACGAGTTATTATTATCGAAAAGATATCAGGAAGTGAAAAGAATCGAGAAGTATGGAAAAGAAAGTGGAAAGTTGTTTCGTGATCGAAGTACCCTATAAGTTTTATTATTAAAGAAGATATATATATATATATAAGGCAATTTATTTATAAAAATAAAAATAAAAAAATAAAAAAGAAATATATAATGAATTTTTTCGAACCCAATGAGACGAAACTTTATTATTTTTTTTATTTTTATAGTTTATTATTAATTTTTAATACACGATAGATAGAATTTTAAAATAATATTTTATCAAGATAATTGTTAAAATATAGGATGTAAATGTGAATTGGTAAAAAAAAAAAAAAGGAAAAAAAAATAAGATCTAAATAAAAATTGAAGAAATAAAATTGATAAATATCGTTTGAACATCGAGAGATCGATATGGGAAAGACTTGAAACGTATTGGTTGGATATTCTGGGGTCGATGTACTCGAAAGTTGAAGCTTTCCCGACTCATCAGCATGCGAGACTCACGATATTGTCTATTAACGAAATTTCTAATGCGAATTTATGATAATGAATGATCAGCCAAAGGTTACTTGTTGTCCCATAACAATTTGACTTGTTGTTCATCAGAGGTGCTCAATTTTCATATATATATATATGTATATATATTTTGTTCATTCATTCATTTAGTTTCTCTCTCTCTCTCTCTCTCTCATTATTTTTCTCATAAATTATATTTTTGTAATAGTAAATAATTCAAATAAAAAATTATGAATAAATATTTTGATTTGATTCTAATAATAATTGATTAACATTTTAAATACCATTTACATTCGATATAGTATTAATATTAATAATAATGTTAATATAATCAAGATTTTTTTTCTTATCCAAAATTTATTAATATTATTACTAAGTTTACTCTTAGGGAAGTTGTTTTTTTGGACGGGTTTAATTAAGATGAACACAATATTTATCCGTTGAACGTTTCG
>NW_014569829.1:111268-114618 GCF_001313835.1 Polistes canadensis
TGAACATAACTATCAAGTTGCTGAGGAAGTCTCAAATAGAGACGAAACGTTCAACGGATAAATATTGTGTTCATCTTAATTAAACCCGTCCAAAAAAACAACTTCCCTAAGAGTAAACTTAGTAATAATATTAATAATAATAATAATAATAATGATAATAATTTGAAATAAAATATATAATCAAATTAAAAAAGTTTATACTTAATATCAAATTAAATATATAATTGACGAACTCTAATTGAAAAGAACTTATTTAAAAAAAAAACAACTATTACACTACAACGATCAATCATATTCTTCGTAATAATAATAACAAAAAGATGAATTACATCGGTTAATTCGATAAAAGAGGAGAAATTTTCGTGTTCTTAATTTTGGTCAACTCGCGATCCTAATTCTGTGAAGAACAAACGAGATAATATTCGTCTTATTCAACTTCCTTCATACTAACGGCACTTTGATAATAAATACTTTCTTAATAAATAAAAAAAAACCAAAAACTGACGAAACATTGAACCATTAAATAAGTGTACCCTTTTTTATTTGTCCTAAACTTTCAAACTGTATCATTAATTAATTTCAATGGTGGTGTGTTAGAATTGAAATACAATAGAAACGAAAAATAAAAATCACAATTAATTAACAAATTATTATAATAATTATAATTATTCTTTATACGATCTCGTTTGACTTAACAAACTTTGTTAAAAAATTTTTAATGATTGAAAAAAAATCATTTAGGGTTTAGAGTTTCTTTTTATTTTTATGTTTATCTTCTTTTACTCTTGGAAAAAGAAAACGAGAAAAGAGAATCTTGTGCGAAGCTTCGAACCAATGAAAAAGGAGGAACCTTTTTTGAACTGTTTTTTCTTCTTACTTCTTTGTTTTTTTTTTTTCTTTATGATTCCTCAGGAGCCGGGTCACTTTGCTAACGGCGTTCGACAAGTTTCGTAGCAGAGACCACATTATTTATGCTACGACATAAATCTTAAATTCTTCTCTTGGAAGGTGTCACGTCAATGCTTTCACGCTTACGTCGAGCAATCTTGGTGAAATGAAAAGGAAAAAGAAGAAGAAGAAAGGAAACCAAAAAAACAAAAAACAAAAATAAATATATACAAGACAAAGAAAAAAGAAAAAATATGGAAATGAAAAAGTGTGTGTGTGTGTGTGTGTGTGTGCTTTCGAAAAAATAATAATTCAATATACGATTTATGATTTTTAATGGACCATAGTTCTCGTTCCTTCGTTTTCTTTTTTTTTGTAATTCGTTATTTTTTACATCAAGATTTCAAATATTTACCGATTCATTTATTTTCCCATTAAATCTTATTATTATTGTAACAATATTAGAATCATAAATATAACATCTAACAATAATTAAAAATGATTACATGTGACGAAGTAAGGTTGTTTAGGATTAATTAATTTATTATAATGTACGACTCTAAAATAATATGTATTGACGCGTGAACTAGGTGATCGAGTTGCTGAGGAAGTCCCCAGTAAGGGACGAAACGTTCAACAAGATCAAATCAATTTGTTCATCAAAATTTATTAACTGTCTTCAATTTTCCCTTTGAAACTCATATATATATATATAATTAAAAGTATTCCATAGAATAAAAATAAAAATATACAAAAGTGGAGATAAAACGAAGATACCAAAATATTTAAAAATCACAAATCTTTTTTAGAACAATAATTTCGAATAATTAACAATTCATTTATTTATCCAATGCATATATATTATTAATTCTTTCTATCAAATCTTATTACGATTATATCATTGTCATAATTAGGATCGTATTGAATATAATATAAAACCTAAAAATAATTAATGTAAACATATTTCTAGATTTCAATGAAGTATAAAAATGCAGAAAAAATATAGGAATAAATATAAACCTCTGTGGTATTAAAAAAAAATTCAAAATAATCATCGTATAATAATAAATAACTCGATTGAACTGGTTTGGAGATTGTAGGGGACCGACGATGGTTTGAGTTGGAGATACTTTGGGCCTGGTGCAGATGGGCCAGTCTCTTAGGACAAGCAAAAAGGAAGGCGTTGGTGGAATAGTTGCTGAGAGAAGGTTGGTGGTGGGGTACGGAGGACACTTTCACTCTCACAGGTGTATGACCGAGTGGTGAAGGCGTGCTATTCCCCCCTACCTTACCCCCCCCCCTACCTCCACACCACCAATCCCCATCCCCCACCATTTTCTTTAGCGTGTTAAACGAACCAGAAGAAGAAGAAGAAGAAGAAGAGAAAGAGAGGAAGAGGGAGGGAAACTTAATGCCGTAGGACCAACCAATGATCAGGTCGTTCCACAAAGCGGAGGGCCCGCACAAGGCCCGCATACGGCCCCGCTAGATAACGGCCCCATTGGCCACGTGCTCGTAACACACCACCACCAACCTTCAACCTCAAAGTATTCTTCCTGTTTCTATCGATGATCTATTGTTTGAATTTTTTTATTTTAAATTAAAAATATCTTATCAATAATTTCGATAAAATATTCGTGTCAATTATTAATACGAGCATATTAAAACAATCATTTAATATTTTAATAAATGATAATTATATGTATATATATATATTATACAAGAAAGATAATATATTCTAGTTTTTAACTGATTTATCTCAAACTTTGTTATTTCTTATATATATATTTCTTTTTTTAAAGATATTTCATGTGTACCAAGGATCAATATAAGAAGAAGACTCCATCAAAGAAAGTTCTTCTACTGGTTTCTTCTCACTGAATGCTTTTAATTGTACAAATATTTTTTCTATGAAAACTATTAATGACTTTTATGTTAATTGCATTCGCCAAGCAGAAGAAGTAAAAAAAAATAATGAACGAACGAACGAATTACTTCGATAGAATGATAGAATAAAATAAAAAAAGTCAATGAATTAATTAGACCAATAAAACAATCTCTAAATCATAATTATTATAATAAATATCATAGAATATTATGTTAACACCGTTGTTTTGTATTTAGTAGTAGTAGTTCTCTCATCATACATTTCCCAAATGAACGAAAGAACAAATTACTTAAATAGAATGATAGAATAAAATAAAAAAGTCAATGAAAATTAATTAGACCAAAAAAACAATCTCCAAATCATAATTATTATAATAAATCTTTTAGAATATTATGTTAATAACGTTGTTTTATATTTAGTGGTAGTAGTAGTAGTAGTTGTCTCATCATACAGTTCTTAAATGAACGAACGAACGAATTACTTCAATAGAATAAAATAAAAAAGTCAATGAAAATTAATTAGACCAATAAAACAATCTCTCTAAATCATAATTATTATAATAAATATCTTAGAA
>NW_014569829.1:115258-118346 GCF_001313835.1 Polistes canadensis
GTAGTAGTAGTAGTAGTAGTAGTAGTAGTAGTAGTAGTAGTAGTAGTAGTAGTAGTAGTAGTAGTAGTAGTAGTAGTAGTAGTAGTAGTAGTTCGCGTGTTTATCGATGGAACACGCAAAGAACTCTGACGACCGTTTGAAAGCCGTGGGCGCCACTGCGCTCAGAATGAAGAGAAGGGAAAAAAAAGAAAAAAAAAAGAAAAAGAGAGAGAGAGAGAGAGGGAAAGGAAAGGTTCAATGAACCAAGAACGTCCGGAGCTGTTCGCCGAGTTTACTCACTACCGAAATACATCCTCGAGTTGGTCCCAATGGTCCGGAGTGGTCCCAGTGGGTCAGTGGTTCACGAGGGACTTGGACGTTTACCGGAGGAGGTGTACGGGCCGCTACGAGAGATCCTTTACGGCACTTCTCTACTACCTCTACCCACCACCATACACACCACCATACACACCTACCTCTGTACTGCTGCTTGCTACCTCCTCTTTTTTTTTTTTTTTTCTTTGGAGGATTCTCCATGAGATATCCCATACGCTTGGGATACGCTTGTGTGTGTATGTGTGTGTGTGTTCTCTTGCCAAGCAAAAAATTAAAGAAAAAAAAAAAAAGAATGAAATAAAAAAAAAGAAAGAAAGAAAGATAAAAATAATCATCTGCCTATCGACGGGGGCCCCCGAACTCGTGAAAGTACGATATTCGAAAACTCGAGAGTTCTTTCTTTCTTTCTTTTACTTATTCTTTTTATGTGTTTTTTTTTTTGTTTTTCTTTTTTTGACTCTTTTGATTTGGTTTGGTTTGGTTTGGTTTGTAAAAAATAGAATTGCGGATTAACACGTAGTTTATACGATAAATCGATTAATTACGATCGAAATAAATTTTTGTTTTTAAATATTTTAATTGTAATATGACTAATAATGATATATTGTAAAAAGAACAAAATAACTCTGAGTATTCTCCAATTTTTATGTTGTTTTATTGTTTGTATTCTAAAAGAAGGAAATTCATTTTTGTTAAAAATTCATGCGTTTCGGATCATTCCGAATTTGGTTTGCAATAGGATTACACAGTTTTGCAAAGTAATTTACGATAATTCGATTAATTATGATCGATAAATTTTGTTTCTAATTTAAAACAAATCTATATATATATATATATATATATATATATATATGTATGAATCAAAACTCGTCGAATGATAAAGTACAAATATGGTCGGGTAATCATTTTCTCTTTGTGAATATTTTCATTAAAATAAATTCAATTTTCTGTGAAATTAAATATCCTTAATCGTTTGTCTTTTTTTTCTTTTTGCGATTCGATTTGGTTTGCAAGAGAAAAGGATTACGAATCGTACGTAATTTAACGATAAACCGATTAATTATGATCGATAAATTTGTTTCTAATTTAAGATACAACTCGTCGAATGAATTATGAAATATTATTATTTTAATTTTGTTAACTTTTACTTCTGATTCTTTTTTTTTCTTTATATACTAAAAAAAAGGAAAAATACATTATTAAGAATATAAAGAATCGTTTGTTTTAAAAGGGACTAATTATTAAAATATATTTATATTATTTCCTTATAAAAATCAAATGTAAACGTTAAAAAATAATAACCAATAATAATAATAATAATAATAATATGTGAAAGAAAGAAAATGGTACCACAGAAAAAATTATTTTAAAAAGGGACTAATTATTAGAATATATATATTTATATTATTTCCTTATAAAAATCAAATGTAAACGTTAAAAAATAATAACCAATAATAATAATAATATATGAAAGAAAGAAAATGGTACCGCAGAAAAGATCGACGTGCTGCGTTCTTCGAGGATCGTAAAGCAGGATAAAGAGGTTAACTGTTGTGCAGCTAAAAATATCTCCGTCGTCGCAATATCGCACTTCGAAACATGCTCTCGAAGCTTGCTTGCTTACTTGCTTGCTTCTCCAACTCACCTTCCACCTTTAAGAATGTACCACTCAACAAGAGGTATCGATACTTAAACTCCGATAGGTTCTACAAAATCGTATCGGTTGAGATGATGACGATCACAAAAATTCCCCAAGTAGAAGTAACATGATTTTTACATTTTGCTACGTGAATTTTTTATTGTTCCTTTTTATGTTTTTTTTTTCAAATTTGTTTTCACCCATTCAATTTTAGGCCAAAAATTTTGTAAACATTTTTATGATTTCTTCTTATCTCTCTTCGTCTTCTTTTTTTTTTTTTTTTTTTGATATTTGTTGATATTTTATTATACGTTAAAATTAAAAAATATTATATATGAAATATTTATATGTTAAGTGTGAAAAATCGAAATTGGATAATATCAAGATTCACATTTTGATATATGTCAGAAATATTAATGTATAATAATAAAATTAAATATTCGGTATGTGCAATTTCGATCTTTTACAGTAACATATATACAAGTATATAATATACAATGTATATTATATAAAAAGTATATAAAAATGTGACAATATTTTGTTATTATTAATGATGATTCATTCCTATTGTATATTTCGTGTGTGTGTGTGTGTGTGTGACAATAATTATTAAAAGAAATTTTATAGAACGTACACGGAACTAAATTCAATCACGGATATAAAGTGACATATATAACTCCTACGCAAAGAGAACTCTATGCATTTATCTCACCGTTATCTCTTTCTCTTTTTAATGTTTTTTTTTTTTTATCTTTCAGTTTAGTTTAACGAGAAATATAACATAAAAGGATCGTTTGAATACTCATAGGTATTTTTTTATTTAAATAAATTATAATAATATACAATAATTAGTAGATAATACAAAAAAAAAAAATGATCGATACTTCGATAAAATATTAATAAAATAAACGAAAGATTGTTTCTATTTGTTTGTTTGAAATATTAACACACACACATAAAAAAAAGATGGTTTCTATGCTAAGCTCAAAACTTTTCAACCCATCTCTCTATATATATATATAAAAATCATTTTATCGTAATTATTAATTAAATAGAATAAATTATATTTCTACACACAAACCGATCATTTATTTTTTCAAAACATTAATAATATATTAATAAAAATACTGATCG
>NW_014569829.1:119141-120697 GCF_001313835.1 Polistes canadensis
GATACGGAATCACAACGGTATTTAACAATTTTTTATTCAATTATGTGATTTATCGAAAATACGATGTTCTCTTTGGGAATTGGGGTGGGGGGGGGGGATTGGGTGTGAGGTTTGGAAGAAGCAAAAACATTTATAAAGTTGTAAGATCAAATAAGGTATTATGCAATTAGGTATTATATTAACCGTGACACGGCAAATTGTGAAAAAAAGGAAAAAAAAAAAGGCAAAGTACCACAAAGGGACGCGTTTGAACGCCACGTAAATCGAAATTACAAAAAGAATCATCCCATAAGAAAAAAACGGCTTGAAATATTTCCTTTTTTTAATGAACGATTACTTCTGTAACATTTTTATGAATACAAAATTTGGGCTCTCTTATTTTGAAATATTATTATATTATATATCCATAAGAGTGAGATGTGAGGGTGGCTTGAAAAATAATTCTTGTTTGTTTTTTTTTTTCCAACCTATACTCGTATACTTCTTTTGTATATGTTTCAAATATTATCACATATTTTTGATGAAAATTCTAAATTATTAAATTATTAATTTACATATCAAAAATATGAGTAACATTTATGTTAATATATAATATACAATTATATTAATAAAATTGAACATTAATTGATTTGAAAAAATGTTAAGGAGGAAGATTCAAGAGAAAAAGTGTTCCATTGGTTACTTTAAGTTTATGCATTTTTAAATCCTCTATTTTTCTCTACGAGCATTAGAAAATACTATAAAAATAAAACCGTAGGGTGAAATAATTCTCTCTCTCGGAAGGAAATAAAAATAAAAAAAAAGAAGGACTGTAAAAAATAAATCGTCGTCGTCGACCTGACACGTGCAACGAGCGAGCACGTGGTGAATTTCGAATGCAATTGTAAAAAAAAAAAATAACACAATCGTATAAAAAGCTCCTAAAACAAATAAAACCCTCTCGCAATTTGTTACGCAACACTACGTCAACAAATTATAAAAATTAGTAAATAATTATAAATTACTTAAAAAAAAAAAATACAATTACAATTAGACACAATAGTTAAACAAATAATTTTCTTCGATTGCATTTGATTACGGAAACTTTATTGCATATCCGCGTGTCAATGCGCTTGTTTAACGCGGCTCATTTTGATCCTCCCCCTCCCTCTGAACCCTTCCCCCTTCTTTTCCATCACCACCTCCTCTTTCTTCTTCTTCTCCTCCTTCTCCACCCCATCTGGTTTGCGTGCATCCAATGAAATTTACGAGCGATCCAATCGCAATTTCACCGCAAATTACACAGCGATCTTTTGGCGCCGAGCTGTCGCGAGATCGAAGAATTTACATTGGCATCGTAAAGCGTTGATCTTGACAGGTATCTCGAGTTAACCAATTCGGACACACACACACACACATATATATATTCAAAAAAAAAAAAAGTATCATAATTCGTTTACGAATTAATTTTTCGATCGGGAATCTAATATAAAAGAAATATTAAATGTAAACACTTGAAACGAGCATAATTCACTTATACCAAATTTTTATCACAATTAAATAACCCCATTTTTAAA
>NW_014569829.1:121071-122834 GCF_001313835.1 Polistes canadensis
GGAAATTAAATGTTAACACTTGAAACGAGCATAATTCACTTATACCTAATTTTTATCACAATTAAATAACCCCATTTTTAAACAATCATAACAAATAATATATCATTTATGCAATAAGAATTTTTGAATTGATCAAATATAGCACGGAAATTTCTCCTCAAAAAAAAAATTGACAATCGATCATTTGAGTACGTTTTAATGTTAATCGATAAGTATTAGATAATTTTTAATAATTAATATATCGATGTTTAAATTCTCTATAATTTTTTCCTCTCAACATCAAATTATATTTACACGCAAACAAATTCTCTCATAATCCAATGAACAAATTAATGTATTATCGATTTATATCGAATAATATGCATTTCTAAATTTTCAACAAAACATTAACAATGAAATACCATTCGAATTAGACACGATTAATGTTTTTTAAATATTAAATAGAAAAGATAAACAAAAAAAGAAGGGTAATAGTTTCAGGATCATTAGGATTAGGAAAAACATTTGCAGGTGTATCGATTGGATAAGATGAAAAGGGTTTAGGAAAGGGATAAGAAAAAGAAAGAAAGGATATGAAAGAGAATGATGTGTCAAAGGCATCATATTCTTCATCTTTTTTTTCGTTAGATATTCGTAAAAGTCAAATTCAGTTTCCATAGCGAACGTGAAAGAGTCATTCTTGTTCGCATTTGAGGTTCCAAGAAGTCCGGTTAGAATTTAGGCTACGAGGAACGCGTTCCTACCCGAATCTGGAACGCCACGGTCAATGGCCTTGCCTTCAATTTTCTGCCTTCGAGATTTTCGGCCACGACTATACGCAAAGAGAGGACACACGACTATCTTGCCTTGCTTTTTTCTTTTTTTCTCTTTTTCGTTTTTTTTTTTTTGGCTTCTCCTCTTACGTGCTTTTAAAATCCTACCCAGTTTGAAGTTCTCTAACGAATCCTTAGATTCCTATTGATTCGAGAGTTGATAAGTGGAGGATTTGTTAATAAACGATTAACACGTTTCGAAATAATTTGTTAATGTTAATCAATAGATTAGATGTTCGTTCATGTTGAAATCATTTTTTGATTCATTTTGTTTAAGGATAAATTTTTAAAATAACGCTATTAATTGTAAGTTTTTTGTATTTGTATAAGTAATAATATGTCGTAATAAAAAAAATTTAAGTTGCTGAAGAAGTCCCAAATAGGGACGAAACGTTCAACGGATAAATATATTGTTCATCTAATTTAAACCTGTCCAAAAAATAACATCCCTAAGAATTAAACTTAGTAATTTTTATTAATATTTCAAAATATATTATTATACTTTTGAATTGTGGTTTCATGGTAATTTGAAAAAAAAAAAGAAAACGGGGAAAAATGATTAATTTGATTATAATTATTGCAAAGAAATAAGAATTTTGTGTTGACGTACCATATATGATATTTTTTATTTAAATATGTATGTGAAAGGTATTTTTATAAGATTTAGAATAAGTACTTCCTATAACAATCATTATATGAATTTATGTTTCTTTTTCTAATTTTTTTGATCATTTGTAAACTCATCGAACAACAATTCTGATTGAATTAATCTCAATTATAAATAAATTAAATGCAAAATTCTAACAATATACAAATCATTCATTTTAATTCAAGTAGTTCTATCAAAGATAGAACAATATATTGGAAGGGTTGATACAAACAGATTGCAATAATTATGTTCTAAGAAACTGAATTGGTCAAATCATCCAAATAAAGCCCACTCTTCCTTAC